>NC_086453.1:70476545-70499045 GCF_028390025.1 Pseudophryne corroboree
GGCCACCCCTGATATAGTACATTACTGAAAGAGCTGAATCTGGGAAGTAGCCAATGAGGAATAATATAAATGATCTAATGGGCCAGACCCAGCATGACATCCACCTGCACTCAGTGGCACCGAGAGGGGGTACTCTTTACCAGGGCACAGGCCAAGTTGAGGGGCCCTTTGGTGGCTTGGATCCCACTGCCCCCTACCACGTCTTCCCCATTGCAGACAGCACTTCTGGCACACAGAGAGCACCGACTGCTCTGCCTCCCCTGCCTACCATGACTCCACGTCCCTGTCACCCACATCTCTAGTTATAACTGGTAGTACGACACACTAAAACTTAATGAAAACATTATATTAGCAAATACCTATTTAAATATTTGTATTTTTTAGCTAGAATTTCCTAGACAAATTAAGAATGTAACTGAATATTAGGAGGGGAAAAAAACACTTTCCAGATATTATTGCAATTGATTTTTATTTTCTACTTGGAACATTGTATCAAATATCATACATGTGGAAACTGCCTGAGCTAATATACAGTATCAAACACTGTGCTATGGGGTGGTGTATATGGGCTGGTGTTTATCCCCATGATTTGTTCCAATACTTCACAACATTTTGCCAGAAATTAAGGGCTTTGCACCAATAACTCTTTATTCAGAACTGTTGCTGTGTACAATACATCATTGTTAAGAAAAGAGCAAAACGCGCGGGAATATATAGAAGCTGATAGACGTTTTAAGCACTGGAGCAAAATGCACAGCGCATTTTAACTATATTGACTTGGTGCCTGTAATGTTCATGAAGGTCTGGATGATAAACCATGTCACTAGTAAGAGAGAAGCCATGTGCACAGGGAATATCTAGTGCAGGTGTATATTGCACTTCCTAGACGATGAAGATGGGGAATAATTGTATGGTTGACAATGTATATGCTGTACAACAGAGGAAGTTTACTTTAAACTGGGAATATAATGTACAGTATAATGGTTTAGTTAAAATAATTGCAAACAATGTATACAAAATCTACCAAACCCATGACTAATAGCTGAGGACTATTGTGATTACTGTATGAGGATGTTTGTAGTTTGAGGGCGGGATGTATTAATATACATCGCCACCCCCCGCCGCTTACCGCAGCGATGCTGATCGCATATGTACTAACATATGCAATAAATTTTGCGATGCGGTGACGGAGGCCCCCCGCAGTACCTGTGAGGTGGTGTGCGGGGGGTCTCCGTCACGTCCCCGGGATCTTTGCACTGCCTAGAAGCCAGGGAGCAGCAGCAGGCTGCCCCCGGCGCCTCCTCCTCCCCCCTGCAGCCGGAAGGACCTCCGGCTGCGTTGCTAGGGGGAGGAGGAAATTACCTTCCGGGTCCAGGGCAGCCTGGAGGAAGGTATGCCGGGGGGGAGGGGAGGAGGCGGCGGGTAGCGACGGTCAGCGATAAGAAGCCCATAGGCTTCTATAGGGTATTACCATCCAAAGATGGTGATAACCTGGATTGTGAAAACGCGGCGGTAGGGTCTTAGTAAATTTGAAAATGCTGTAAAACCCCCGTTTTTGGGGGTTTTACCGCATTTTTCCTTTAGTACATTCCGCCCTGAGTCCTGTTTGAGCTTTCTCTTCTAATACTCCTCCCCTGTGTCAGCATTTTCCCTACTGGCGTTGTGCATTGCTGTGTAACAGTGTTATCTCACTGATGGAACCTACATGTTAGAGAAGCCGATTCCTGCTAAACTCATCGCCACATTTCCACCTGTGTTATATTTGTACAATAGTGCAATCAGTGTATCTAAAGCGGTAATTATAATAGAATTCTTTTATACGTGTATTATGTTGATTGCCATGAAACAGGCTGAACTTGCGGTTACAACTAGTCAGTAAGCAGATATGGAGCAGAACATTTTTAACTGTTATTGGCTGGCACTTCCATTGCATTAGTGCATTCCATCTTTATCAGTGTCATCTGTTTAGTGCCTGGAATTGCAGCAAGCCCAACGTTACATCCACCTGTCACAACGCAGCCCTTTACAGAGACATTTCGGGGGACAGTATCTGCAAAAGGAAAAATAGGAGTTTTGTGAAAAGTTATAAGACAAAATCCTTCATTTTTCAACATTTTACAGCATCAAGTAAACTACTGTAGTGACGTATAGAGTGATAGAAACTACAGCTTCAACGTTGGTTTTATACAACTCATTTAAATATGTCATAATCCTATTCCATGTTTCCTAAATCACATTCTTCAAGGTAGGTTGTTCTTCTGACGGGCTGGTATCGGGATGCCGGTGACCAGGATCGCGGCCGCTGAATGCCGGTGGAGGAAGGCAGGGTCAGCGACAGGGGGGTCAAAGAGGACACATGTACCAGGCCCCAAGGATCAGAGGGGCCCCAAGTATATGCCACTTAGTGACCGGCAGGGATGTGAGCAGGGAATCATCATGGAGGTATTGGGGAGAGACAGACCGTAGGGTGTGTGGGGGAGGAAGGAGAGATATACATATTTATATATCTGTATAATGTAGATAAATAAAAATATACATATTTATTTAATAACAGTTTATTATATAGCGCAGCAAAGTCCATTGCTCTGAGGGGGCCCCAGAGATATCACTGTACCGGGCCCCAAGATGTCTGTTGCTGGCCCAGGAGGGGGGGTGGGGGCAGCACAAAGAAGCCCCTTGCACGTTCTGAATGCCCTGTTTTCTCAATAGTGGTACTACTGTATGAGAACGGCATGGTGAAACACTTGTTCCCAGGGCACAGGCACTGCTGCAGTACTGAACCAGTAAAGGATCAGCTAGCAGGACTAAACATAGTAGTTTTCGGTAATTGTAATAATAAGATTATAGCCATAGTGCTGCAATGGGACACATATGATATCCCGGTAGATGGGATGCTGACTGTCAAAATGCCTCATGGGATCACTGCACTCGTCATGCATTGGGCCTGTGTGACGTCACATGCAGCTGCTGCGACCAGGGCTGTGACGAGTAGCTCCCTGCTAGCGCGCAGGAGCTGCGCTGGCTGAGAACTGCTCCTGTGCGATGCTTTTGTACTTCTGCGACAGGGCAGGGACTGACATGTGGGGCGGACTAGCCCTGTGCTGGGCGTCCCCCTGCATGTCTGTATGACTGATCGTACATGTGCTAAATTTAGCACAGCTATGATCAACTCTGAATCACCCCCCTCCCCCAGTACAGCTGCTAATCCCTACTCTCAGCTTCTCTAGGCAGTTCTTAATAACTCATTACACCTTCCATGCACAGGAACTTCATAAGACGGGTTGCGTTTACGTGACCGGCAGTCAGGAGACCGACGCCGGGATCCCAGCATATGAAAATCCCGCCATTCCACATGCCGACCAACAGGGACTATTCCCACTCGTGGGCATCCACGATACCCATTGAGTGGGAATAGAACTTGTAGTGAGCGTAGCGGGCCACCGAGCCTGTAAGGAGCTTTGTTCCGTTCGCCCCCCTGCTGGGCATCCAACAGCCGGGATCCCACAGTCGGTATTGTGAAGACCGCCGGTCACACATACCCAACCCCATAAGACCACCTAGCTTTCTGCACACAGGCTCCCCTCCTGCACCTGCCAAAGACGCCAGTCTGGGAAAACAAATTCAGACCTGACAAATATTACTCAATGGAGAGTAAAACATACCACAGAAAGAACCCTCACTCCGCCAGTAGAGGACATGCTTATTTGGGAGGCCCAGAGCCAGATGTGTATGAGGATGATAGAGGAGGGGGGACATGCTGCTTGAAGTGCGCTGAATGGCCACCTACAGATGTGTCCACATTTACCATTGCTCAAATCGTGCCAAATAGTCATGGACTTTGTGACTTAGCCTCGCCAAGTGCCCTGCCAGAGACGTTATCTTACAATGTTCCTCTTATTTACATCACTAATACGACAAAAGTACAATACAGTGGCAGGGGGAATTTAGGGGACAAGCCTTCCCTAGACACATTTTTTGGCGCCCCCTCACATCACTACCTCCCGCATTGACTATTACAATAGTCTCCTTACTGGTCTTATCAAAAACAGACTCTGACCACTACAATCCATTTTGAATGCAGCTGCAAGGCTAATCTTCCTTGTGAAACATTACACTGCTCTTTTAGTCCCTATATTGGTTACCTGTGTTCTATGGTATTCGATATACTTACAGTTAAGGCTAAAAACCAAACGACACCCAACATACATCTCTCTTTGGCTCCCAGTGTGAACAGTAAAAAAATGCACCCCCCCAGACATTTCAAAACCCTCCCCCAGTCATGTAAAAAAGTTATCCGTGCGCGCCCACAGAGAGGGGGTGTGAGTTCGCAAAAATGGGCATGGTCTCACTAAATTGGGTGTTACCTTGCAGGAAAAGACTACTTGACACCCCAGTTTTTGAAGGAAAGAGAAGAGGTAGCGCTGGTGGACAGTATCAGTAATAAATCACATGGGATAGAACATGGGGGGTTATTAAGAGTTGATGGCAGTTTTTGCTAAAGTAGCAATCTAAAGCTCAGGATCCTGGCATCGGCATGGTGACGAGCGGGATCCCAAACGCCGACCACCCGAACCCAACCCACACGCTATGTTGCATTTCTGTTTTTTATTTCATATCATTCTAATGATGGTCACTTGACCGAAGACTACCATGGCAGATAAGTAGTGCCATCTCATCATCACTTATTCATTTGGGTGATATTATACACACTTTTTGGACACTAGTAGGCACTCCTGTTTTTCACTGTTTTATTTTTGAATAGTTGGGTGTGGTATGTAGTGTCGACTAGACTTAGGTCGACAGTGTCTAGGTCGAACACTATTGGTCAAAAGTAAGTAGGTCGTCATGGTTTCTAGGTCGACAGGGACTCTAGGTCGACACGTACTAGGTCAACATGTCAAAAGGTTGACCTAGAGCTTGGTAATTTCAACTGCAGAAATGGAAAGACGATGGCAGATACCCTCCATGGCACTTCTTTGTGGGTCTTTAATATTTGTTTTCAATTATTATCCAACAAAAAAATTAAAGATAAAAATGCCCCTTTTAGTGCAATGAGAAAATGACACAGGCTGCTCAGCACAGGGCTGTTATCTCGATGGGAAGGGGAGCTGCAAAAATCTCCCAGTGGGATTCCTTACTGGAATGATTTGTATTTGTTGGGAACTACTAGCAATGTCCTATAGGTGATACATACTCAACTGACAAAAGTATGGTACTTCTCTAGGACAGTAACACCCCAATGAACCTAGAAAACCATCATATTTAGAGAACTGACTGATTACTGTTGTTACAAGTCTCCTTTCAGATGCTGTGAAATTAACTTTTTTATATACTCACATTCAGAAACATAGGTAGGTAAGGAATAAGGATACCTTAGCTGAAGCAAACGTACGAACCCAGAAGTGGGTGACCTCAGACATTCAACATACCAATTATACAGCAGCATACTTCTCAACATGACCCTCTCCAGGAGGGACACAATGCTCTGCTTCTGTATTTTTCACTAAAGGTGACGGCAATCATACAGTAAGAATTAAGTCCAGAAGCAGAGCATTCTGTCCTCCTGGAAAGGGTCATGTTGGGAGGTATGCAGTAGCAGGGGCGGATTGGTTATAGGCCTCACAGGGAAGATTCCCGGCGTGCCAACGAGCGTGCGGGTTCTATTCTGTTTCTTGCCATGTGAGGGGTGGTGCTGCTACCATAGTTACACGGTATACCTCTGATTCTGCTCATGTGAGGCGACTTCTACACATTTTTCCAGGGCCACTTTCAGTTCCCAATCCACCCCTGTGCAGTAGTATTATATCACTTGGTTTCTCAGTATAAATAATTAGATAAATATACTAAAAAAAACAAATGATATAATACTATTTGAAAAATGAAATAATTACAGCGCCAAGATGATAACAGATCTAATACTTTCATTAAAAACACATATATGATGGCACTCGACTTTGTGTTAACTATGCAATGGATATCCACAAATGAAGCAAATGTGCAAGGTGAATGGATAAGAGCGTGAAAAAGTGCATAAACATGACTCAAAATTTAAAGCACAGTTATAAAGTGTGTCTAATGCCAAAATATAAATATTCTTAAAGACGTATTACATTTTAAAAAATTTAACATTGATTTATTTAACCATAGCACCATAAGACCAGTCGCGGCTCCAGAGGTGAAGCTGCAACGCACTGCGAAATTTAAATAGGGGAGCAACACCTACTACTGCCCCAAACGCTGCCAAACATCACTGGCTGGGAGTCACTGGCAGTTGGTGTGTCTCCTAGGGTTACTTTAATTCTGGACGCATATTAATTACACAGGTTCTGTGGCTGATTAAAACCAGGTGAAATGGAGTCTTGAAGTCAGCCAACCACAGAACCTGTGTAATTAATACATGTCCGGAATTAAAGGAATGAGGTGGTAACCCTAGTGGCTCCCTTATTTGAGTTTTGGACTGTACTACAGGTCACAATCCGTGCAGTTTCTCTTCCGTGCCTGGGGTGCTGCTCTCTGCTCTGGTGCTGCAACACTCTGGTTTGAGTATCTGTAGCTTGGTAATTAGCTGTTACTGCAGCTTTGAGCAGCACCTGAATTCCCTATATAGATCAGCCACACAAGCTCCCTGTTACCAGTTCATTATGTCAAGTATGCCTCAGTGTCTGCATCCTGGAACATGCTTCTAGCCAGAGCCGGCCCTAACCAATATGATACCCTAGGCAATTGCCTAGTTTGCCTATGCCTAGGACCGGCTCTGCTTCTAACAAGTACTCTCTGCTGTCTCTGCTGCTTCTAGGTTCTGGCCCTTTGCAACGTGCTGTCTTCAAGCTCCTCAAGTGAGTTATCTGGGACACTATTCTGCACCTTCAGTGTGTAATTCAATTGCTAATTGGGTCTTAGTGCTTTGCCTACTCACAAGGCTATGGGGGTCATTCCGACCTGATCGTAGCTGTGCTAAATTTAGCACAGCTACGATCATCTTCCCAGACATGCGGGGGGACGCCCAGTGCAGGGCTAATCCGCCCCGCATGTCAGGCCGCCCCCCGCACAAGTACAAAAGCATCGCACAGCAGCGATGCTTTTGTACTTGAAGAGAAACTCCCGGCCAGCGCAGCCCCTGCGGCTGGCCGGGAGTTACTCGTCACTGCCCTGGGTCGCAGACTCGCAGCGACTGCGTGTGATGTCACGCAATCGCTGTAAACCGCCCCCCCCCCCCCGCACAGTCCGGCCACACCTGCGTTGCCCGGACAGCGCCCACAAAACAGCGGCCAAAGTGCCGCCGCCTCCCGCACAACAACCTTCTCTGTCTGTCAATCAGGCAGAGGTAATCGCTAGGCAATGCTGGCCTTCGGCCGTCTGGCATGCGCCGGTGCACTGCAGCGCTGGCGCATGCGCAGTTCTGACCCGATCGCACCTCTGTGAACAACTGCAGCGTGCGATCGGGTCCGGATTGACCCCCTATATCTATTTGCCTGGACTTTACCTTGTCAGTTGCAATCACTTCCAGAATCCTGTTAACAACTGCATCCAGCAATTAACTTTCCATTTAGTCACATATTATTGTCATTTTTGTCTTCAACTGCCTGGATTTATTGCCTGTTAATTTTACTGCCTAAAACCTTCACTTGCCAGTTCTATCCGGTCACTGCTTCAGTGTACTTCAGCCACAGTTATCAAGTATTAATTCTTCAGTGTACTTCAGCCACAGTTATCAAGTATTCATTCTTCAGTGTACTTCAGCCACAGATATCAAGTATTCATTCTTCAGTGTACTTCAGCCACAGTTATCAAGTATTAATTCTTCAGTGTACTTCAGCCACAGTTATCAAGTATTCACTTTTCATTGTACTTCAGCCAGTTATCAAGTATTAATTCTTCAGTGTACTTCAGCCACAGTTATCAAGTATTCGCTTTTCATTGTACTTCAGCCACAGTTATCAAGTATTAATTATTCAGTGTACTTCAGCCACAGTTATCAAGTATTCATTCTTCAGTGTACTTCAGCCACAGATATCAAGTATTCATTCTTCAGTGTACTTCAGCCACAGTTATCAAGTATTAATTCTTCAGTGTACTTCAGCCACAGTTATCAAGTATTCACTTTTCATTGTACTTCAGCCAGTTATCAAGTATTAATTCTTCAGTGTACTTCAGCCACAGTTATCAAGTATTAATTCTTCAGTGTACTTCAGCCACAGTTATCAAGTATTCATTCTTCAGTGTACTTCAGCCACAGTTATCAAGTATTCATTCTTCAGTGTACTTCAGCCACAGTTATCAAGTATTCATTCTTCAGTGTACTTCAGCCACAGTTATCAGGTATTCATTCTTCAGTGTACTTCAGCCACAGTTATCAAGTATTCACTCTTTATTGTACTTCAGCCAGTTATCAAGTATTAATTCTTCAGTGTACTTCAGCCACACTTATCAAGTATTAATTATTCAGTGTACTTCAGCCACAGTTATCAAGTATTCATTCTTCAGTGTACTTCAGCCACAGTTATCAAGTATTAATTCTTCAGTGTACTTCAGCCACAGTTATCAAGTATTCATTCTTCAGTGTACTTCAGCCACAGTTATCAAGTATTCATTCTTCAGTGAACTTCAGCCACAGTTATCAAGTATTCACTCTCCATTGTACTTCAGCCAGTTATCAAGTATTAATTCTTCAATGTACTTCAGCCACAGTTATCAAATATTAATTCTTCAGTGTACTTCAGCCACAGTTATCAAGTATTAATTCTTCAGTGTACTTCAGCCACAGTTATCAAGTATTCATTCTTCAGTGTACTTCAGCCACAGTTATCAAGTATTCATTCTTCAGTGTACTTCAGCTACAGTTATCAAGTATTCATTCTTCAGTGTACTTCAGCCACAGTTATCAAGTATTCACTCTTCATTGTACTTCAGCCAGTTATCAAGTATTAATTCTTCAGTGTACTTCAGCCACAGTTATCAAGTATTCATTTGTCAGCCACAGTTATCAAGTATTTATTCCTCAGTGTTCTTCAACTACAGTAATCAAGTATCCAATTTTCCAAGTAATAATCTCGTGAACATTATTTCCTGTACTTGTTTCTTATCCTGGATCTCCAGATTGTGGTATTCAAATATACTATCTTCAAGCTACTGTATTTGGACATTAATACTTATACCATAATTGTGACTGAACTCTGATCCCTGTTGTTTGTCTCCCGAGTACTGCTTTACATTGTTTGAAATAAACCTGCTGTTGCACCTTGAACTAGGTTGTTTCCTGTAAGTATGTCCATATAGTAGAAATTCCACGTGAACCCTGACACTACAGTCCCACCTCTGCACCTGCCACTGCATTAGACACAGAAATAATACCTGTTAAACATATTCTGGGAGGATTAAAAGCACTTTATAAGGTGTTTAAAATGAGAAGTGCGTCTCTCAATTCAGTTATAGAAGTCCATAGCAGGCAAGAAGGAACCTCAAACGCGTTTTGTCTGGTCTGTTAGACTTCCCCCTGATGCAGTCAGTAACAAATAACTAACATAAGTATGCCAATAGAGGAAGACCTCCTTTTTATTCTCTTTCTTTAAAAACATTCATTTGCTTTATCATAAACATTGTTAAAGTACAGGATAAAAACTCTACTTTGTGCTTAGAAACTTGAGCCTGATCGTAAACTCCTGACGGGTGGTCTTCAGGTTGCCGACAAGCTCAATGTAAGAACAATGGATTGGTCTGTCCCCTATGATACCTGGCTGGTACTAGTTTATTAGGAGGCAGGGTTTATATAGGCTTACATTTTATTTATGCACTTATCCTTGATAAAGAATCCGGCTGGGATCTGAAGTGTACAATTAACGCATTAGTGCCAAGGATGAGTGGGACTTGTGTCCGTGGATACAATGTTATTAGTCTGACATCTAGTGGATGCAATCGGTTACTTACCGGGATACTGTACAACTGCAACATAATTCACACATTCCTTTTCATATCCTGAACATTTGACATATCCATCAGGAGAGCATTCTTCCAAGGTGTCATTTCTGTAGCACACTGGACACTGGTAGCCATTTTCTGCTAATTCAGGACAGACCACTGAAAATAAAATATGGACTTTTAAAATAACCTACATTTGTGTTATGCTATAATATATATGATGAGTGATGAGCATCTCTGCGCTTGGTATTAGCTGCCCCCCCCCCCCCCACCATTACCTCCCAATCATTATTCAGGAATGCCCCTTTTACATTTCTGTTACCATGCCCCCATATTTGAGCTATGACTCTGTGTGTACAAAATTGGGACGCATCTGAAAAAACATCAGCTGTTCCTGTGCATATTGGCATAGTGTGTTACTCTTAAGCAGGCCCGGTGTCTACTGCTTAAATATAGGAGTGATGCATTGGTAGCAAGAAGCTTAAGTGCACCTGTGTGTGCTATGTGGAGACTAACTACTCACACGGAGCAACTACTCACTACTAACTACTCACATGGAACAACTACTCACTACTACCTACTCACATTTTTATTTATTAACAGTTTCTTATATAGCGCAGCATATTCCGTTGCGCTTTACAATTAGAACAACAGTAATAGAACAAAACTGGGTAAAAACAGACAGACATAGAGGTAGGAAGGCCCCGCTCGCAAGCTTACAATCTATAGCAACTACTCACTACTAACTACTCACATGGAACAACTACTCACTACTAACTACTCACATGGAACAACTACTCACTACTAACTATTCACATAGAGCAACTACTCACTACTAACTACTCACATGGAACAACTACTCACTACTAACTACTCACATGGAACAACTACTCACTACTAACTATTCACATGGAGCAACTACTCACTACTAACTACTCACATGGAGCAACTACTCACTACTAACTACTCACATGGAACAACTACTCACTACTAACTATTCACATAGAGCAACTACTCACTACTAACTACTCACATGGAACAACTACTCACTACTAACTACTCACATGGAGCAACTACTCACTACTAACTACTCACATGGAACAACTACTCACTACTAACTATTCACATGGAGCAACTACTCACTACTAACTACTCACATGGAGCAACTACTCACTACTAACTACTCACATGGAACAACTAAAGCATACAATAAAGCACTGAACAAGCACAATGTGCATACCTCCCAATATGACCCTCTCCAGGAGGGACACAATGCTCTGCTTCTGGCCTTTTTTCTTAATGTATGATTGCTGGCACCTGTGTTGAACAGGTTAATGGATAAGAAAGGTGTTTCAGCACAAGTGCTGGCAATCATAAATTAATAGGGAAGTCCAGGAGCAGAGTAGTGTGTCCCTCCTGGAGAGGGCCATGTTGGGAGGTATGCAATGTGTACCTGCATTCCTCACAGCAAGTAATATTTGTGCAGGCAAATTGGCAACAAGGAGAAGGTTTCTAACCATTGCTATTGATATAAAAAAAAAACTCAACCCACTGGCTATAACAGAAACAAGGCTCACACAATCAGACACTGCCTCCACTGTAACAGTGTCACGTGGTAGTCTCTCACTTCACAGACACCTCCAGGCCTGGTAACAGTAAAGGAGGTGGCTTTGTGATATTACTGTCCAAATTTTTCACATACACAGTTCTACCACAGGCAAATTCACTCTCTTATGTTTAGATTTATTTAGGCTCTTTGGGGGTTATTCAGAGTTGTTAGCAAACAAAAAAAGTTAGCAATTGGGCAAAACCATGTTGCACTGCATGTGGGGCAGATGTAACATGTACAGAGAGAGTTAGATTTGGGTGGGTTATTTTGTTTCTGTGCAGGGTAAATACTGGCTGCTTTATTTTTACACTGCACCCCACCCAAATCTAGATCTCTCTGCACATGTTACATCTGCCTCACCTGCAGTGCAACATGGTTTTGCCCAATTGCTAACTTTTTGGTTTGCTAACAACTCAGAATAACCCCCTTAGTGATTATTTTCTTTATCCTTTAGCAGAGTTTTATTATACCTCATTAAAATCATTATTATATTTAAGGTTTGACGACCATTCCTGAATGACAACTTCCAATGATCTTCCACTTACTGTAATCTAGATCAGCATTGCTGTGATCTCCTGTCGCACACTGTATGCCGACGCGGACCTTAAAGTTTGGTGGACCTGTGACCGAGAAGCAGTTCATGCTACAGAAGTAAGGATTTCCACATGTTCTCTGTATTGTGCGATATTGTCTATCATCTTGAAAAGAAATGAAACAAATAAATATAAATTAATACTTTCAAAAATCCCAATTTCCAATTACTTACACAAATTCTGGAGAAGAAGGATTTAATGCAGCAATGTATTAAAAATCTGAATGTAGCAAAAGCAATTGGGACAATATACAATATATATGGTTTCCCTAAATGACTGTTTTTCTCTACCACCAAATAATAATTCTACGACATGCCAACCACCTATCATAGGCAAATCTAAACACATGCTAAGATCTATTACATGAAAAGAATAGACCGGAGTACAGTATCTTAAATAAACTACATAAGCTGAAGCATCACTAGGTCTGATTTAGAGGTGGGGGCAGTGTCAATATTGGACGCAAGTGGGCAATGATTTCAGTCTGCGCATGTTGGAATCACAGTGCCAGTGCAGCGATATTACTGAGATAGCACTTGTATTGTGAATTAGGATGCAGAGTGACTGACAGATACAGTGTTGCCCATTTGTGAGGGGTAATGACTCAAACACATTTGTGTTGTGGCCATTTTGGAGCGACGTTACAGCCAGCGATATTTGCTTATTTTCTCATATCCACTGCATATAAAGACACAGAAATTGCTTACACCCCTGAATCAGGCCCACTGTCTCACATCTATTCTGCACATAAGATCCTCACCCTTTTTTGTATAAACTTATCAGGAGAAGTGTATTGGAGTCTGATTTTGGTGGCGAGTTCCAGGGCCATAACTGTGTGCCAGTGGTGCCTTGCACACAGTGCAACTGCACTGTGGGCACACCATCTGGCAGCACCATCCGCACGGCCGCTGCCAGCTCTCTCTCATTGCCACTGGCTGCTTGCTGCTGCAGTGCTGCCCTGCAAAGAAGCCGGAGCCGTGGGCCGCTATTTAAGTTGCCGCCCTGGAATTTGGCTCCACCCGTTCAAAGACATGCAATCGCGGGTTGTGCACTTGTGCTGTGTGTCTTGGCACTTGGCAGCTGCTGTAACCTCCAACTGCCTCAGTCCCTCCATTGGCTGCTGCATCCTATTACTACAGCCCATTGCCTGGTCCTCTTCCTGGAGGCAGTAGTAAGTGATATTATTAAAAAAATACTTATATCTGCCATCGTAATGTGTAAAAGAGGACTCTGCTGCTGTAATGTGTAAAAAGAGGACTTTGCTGCTGTAATGTGTAAAAAGGGGGACTCTGCTGCTGTAATGTGTAAAAAAAAAAAAAAGGACTCTGCTGCCGTAATGTGTAAAAAGGGGGACTTTGCTGCCGTAATGTGTAAAAGGGGGACTCTGCTGCCGTAATGTGTAAAAGGGGGACTCTGCTGCCGTAATGTGTAAAAAGGGCAATTCTGCTGCCGTAACGTGTAAAATGGAGGACTCTACCTGCCGTTATGTGTAAAAGGGAGCTCTGCCTGCTGTAATGTGTAAATGGAGCTCTACTTGGTATAATGTGTGATGGGCTCTACATGGTGTAATATGTGTAAGTGTTGCTACTGTGCAGTGTAATTTGAATAATGGAGACTACTGTGCAGCTTAATATGAATTGGTAGCATTTGTGGCCACGCCCCTTTCCCATGAAGCCATGCCCCTATATTTTTGATGCGTACCCACGGCGTGCAGTGGACCTATTTTAATTATGGGGGGGGGGGCACCGATGCTGTTTCTTGCACACAGCGCTAACATGTCTAGTTTTGGTACTGGTGAGTTCAAACACACAGCCAATCACCCTTGGTTTTGGCTTCCAAAATGAATTAATATCCAGTAGTTTGGAGGGTGAAAAAATGCAATACTCAGCAGAGTTGGACTGGCCCACCGGGGTACACGTACATTCTGTTATGTTACAGCTTTATTCCAGAATGGAATAAATTAATTTTTTCCCTCAAAATTCTACACACAATACCCCATAATGACAATGTGAAAAACGTTTTTTTTTTAGATTTTTGATAATTTATTAATATTAAAAAACTAAAAAAATCACATGTACATAAGTATTCACAGCCTTTGCTCAATACTTTGTTGATGCACCTTTGGCAGCAATTACAGCCTCAAGTCTTTTTGAATATGATGCCACAAGCTTGGCACACCTATCTTTGGCCAGTTTCACCCATTCCTCTTTGCAGCAGCTAGCAAGCTCCATCAGGTTGGATGGGAAGTGTCTGTGCACAGCCATTTTCAGATCTCTCCAGAGATGTTCAATCTGATTCAAGTCTGGGCTCTGGCTGGGCCACTCAAGGACATTCAGAGTTTTCCTGAAGCCACTCCTTTGATATCTTGGCCGTGTGCTTAGGGTCATTGTCCTGCTGAAAGATGAACCGTCACCCCAGTCTGAGGTCAAGAGCGCTCTGGAGCAGGTTTTCATCCAGAATGTCTCTGTTCATTGCTGCATTCATCTTTCCCTCTATCCTGACTAGTCTCCCAGTTCCTGCCGCTGAAAAACATCCCCACAGCATGATGTTGCCACCACCATGCTTCGATGCAGGGATGGTATTGTCCTGGTGATAAGCAGTGCCTGGTTTCCTCCAAACATTTTGCCTGGCATTCATGCCAAAAACATCAATCTTTAACTCATCAGACCAGAGAATTTTGTTTTTCATGGTCTGAGAGTCCTTCACATGCATTTTGGCAAACTCTTGATGGGCTGCCATGTGCTTTTTACTAAGGAGTGGCTTCCGTCTGGCCACTCTATCATACAGGCCTGATTGGTGGATTGCTGCAGAGATGGTTGTCCTTCAGGAATGTTCTCCTCTCTCCACAGAGGAATACTATAGCTCTGACAGAGTGTTCATCGGGTTCTTGGTCACCTCCCTAACTAGGGCCCTTCTCCCCCGATCACTCAATTTAGACGGCCGGCCAGCTCTAGGAAGAGTCCTGGTGATTCCAAACTTCTTCCATTTATGGATGATAGAGGCCACTGTGCTCATTGGGACCTTCAAAGCAGCAGATATTTTTTTGTACCCTTCCCTAGATTTGTGCCTCGAGACAATCCTGTCTTGGAGGTATACAGACAATTCCTTTGACTTCATGCTTGGTTTGTGCTAAGACATGCACTGACTGTCAAGTGTGGGACCTTATATAGACAGGGGTGTGCCTTTCCAAATCATGTCCAATCAACTGAATTTACCACAGGTAGACTCCAGTTAAGCTGTAGGAACATCTCAATGATGATTAATGGAAACAGGAGGCACTTGAGCTCAATTTTGAGCTTCCAGGCAAAGGCTGTGAATACTCATGTACATGTGATTTCTTTTTGTTAAATAAATTTGCTAAAATCTCAAAAAAACTTTTTTCACGTTGTCATAATGAGGTATTGTATGTAGAATTTTGAGGAAAAAATGAATTTATTTCATTTTGGAATAAGGGTGCAACATAACAAAATGTGAAAAAAGTGAAGCGCTGTGAATACTTTCCGGATGCACTGTGTATGTATATATATATATATATATATATATATTGTGGTTCCCTGGTCTGGGCTGGCAAGTCTCCTCCACAGTATAGGAACCAGGCAGCACTCCACGGATTTTTGGAAAAAGTAAGAGTTTACAAGTCCTTAAGTATTCAGTGCATCATAATAAAACAAGCATTGTGGCCAGTCCCCTATTTGCTATTGTTGCACAATGCTTGTTTTATTATGATGCACTGAATACTTAAGGACTTAGAAAATTTGACTTTTTCCAAAGATCCGTGGAGTGCCGCCTGGCTCCTATACTGTGGAGGAGACTTGCCAGTCCAGACCAGGGAACCACATCTCTATATATCATGAGCTTAGGAGGGCACCCCAGTGGTAGTATGGAAAGAGAGTGCCTGCTATTTCCTTCTTACTATATATATATACATATATATATATATATATATATATATATACATATATATATATATATATATATATACTGTATATAAATATATATATATATATATATATATATATGTATATATATATCAAGGGGCCCAGACCATGCTCTCTCTAGTAGTTAGCCAAGCCACTGTGGGGACTGGCCACACCCCCTCTGAACACTGGCCACACCCCTAAACATTGGCCCCTACCACTGTATTCCCTTGTGCCCCAGTCCGACACTGACTGTTAGGATATTTTTCTTGCCATGTCTGCCAGCAATTTATTGCAGCTTATTTCATCCCATGACTTGTTATTAGAACATTGAAGAAAAGAATCGGGGTGATGAGATGTGGTAAATTGTACTTAAAAATCCCAGTTATCTGTTGGTTTTCCAGCATTTTGTAACTGACCCAATTGAATGCAGAAAAGCAGCAATTATAGCAAATCACACTCCATTATAGTACATTGGTGGTAATTCTGAGTTGATCGCTAGCTGCATTAGTTCGCTGTGCAGCGATGAGGCAAAAAAGGCACTTCTGCATATGCGGCGCAATGCGCACGCGCGACGTACTATTACAACTAACGATGTACTGTAGTTTCACAAAGGGTCTAGCGATGCATTTCAGTCGCAGTGGTTGCCGCAGAGTGATTGACATGAAGTGGGCGTTTCTGGGTGTCAACTGACCGTTTTCAGGGAGTGTTCGAAAAAACGTAGGCGTGCCAGGAAAAACGCAGGCGTGGCTGGGAGAACGCAGGGCGTGTTTGTGACGTCAAATCCGGAACTGAATGGTCTGAAGTGATTGCAAGCGCTGAGTAGGTTTTGAGCTACTCTGAAACTGCACAAAAAAACTTTGTAGCCGCTCTGCGATCCTTTCGTTCGCACTTCTGCTAAGCTAAAATACACTCCCAGTGGGAGGTGGCATAGCGTATGCACGGCTGCTAAAAACTGCTAGCGAGCGATCAACTCGGAATGACCACCATTGTCCTTCCATCTTTCAGAGTTCTGGCATAGCGAACATACACTACTGTACTTTTGTAAAGCTGCAGAGAATACTTCTATTAAACAGTAGATGGACCCCAAACACTGCTTGCTCTCTTATTGGAATATCTACTGTTCAGTAAAAGTTCCATGTTGCAAATACTTACTGTAGCAGGTAAACTCAACCTTGTAATAGCAGTGTAAAGCATATATTTATGTGTGACCCGGGTTAAACCACAAGGTTATAGGATCAGTAGACCTTTAAAGCTAGGTACACACTTGAGCGATGTTGGAACGATAAGCTGTTTCGTAACGACATATCGCCTACATCTCTCAGTGTGTGCGGGGGGATTGCATTGTCCCGCGGTCGCTGCATCAGCAGATAAGACTGAAATAAGTAGCGGGTGGCAGAAAACCGTTGGATTTGGTGCCATCGAAGATGGTTTAAGTAAGAAAAGGAAAAGCACAAGAAGGCCCTGCTTGTGAGAGCTTACCTTCTCATTACAGGGTCAGACTGGCCCACAGGGGAACCCCCCCCCCCCCCTCCCCCCTGCCTGGAGGCATTGCCACTCTTTGAAAGATCAGGTTCCAGACTGTCTACATGAATTATATATTATACATATATTACCTTATACTGCACAGGGCTATGGTATATTTTCTACAGTGCATTGCTGTTTTTAATCTGTTACAATATCATGCATATATAAGTAGTATTTACTATATATTTTTATCAAGGGGCCCACTGGCCACACTCCTAAACATGATGGGACCCTACCACTGCATTTCCCCGGTGGGCCCTTCATGCCCCAGCCTGACACTGTCTAATTATGTAAGGTTTGGTCTTGCAGAGTTGATAATATGCTGTAATTCTGCCATACTAACCGCACACGTTCAGAAAAAGTTACTTCTCTACAGTATGTAGAAGGCCACATACCCACATTACAGTATTCTGAAACCGTCATACATTGCCCAGGACATTGTAAGCTGGATACGTTACAGCATTTGTCATAGCCATTAACCCAGCATAGATCGCATGTCGTGCTCTGAGCTGAAATGGAAAAAAAAAGAGCGTTATTCATTTATTTTTATGAATTACAAAATAATTTTAAGCAGTGCTGTACACAGAATTGTCCATGTTATCTAAGCAATAAAGAAAACAATCTAGTGCTCCATGATGTTGACATAGAGAAAAAGTCATTAGGTCGACCACTATTGGTCAACATTTACATGGTCGACATTGGCACATGGTCGACACATGAAAAGGTCGGCATGAGTTTTTTAACTTTTTTTGTGTAGTTTTTTGCGTAAAGTGACTGGGAACCCCAATTAGTGCACCGCGTCCCCTCGCATGGCTCGCTTCGCTCGCCATGCTCCGCTACCGCTTTGCTCGGCACAGATTACCGTTCCAATCTTAGTCCACGTGGATCGTAAAGTATGGAAAAGTTCCCCAAAAGGTAAAAAAGGAAAAAAAACTCATGTCGACCTTTTCATGTGTCGACCTTTTCATGTGGTGACCATTTTCGTGTGTCGACCATGTCAATGTCGACCAATAGTGGTCGACCTAATGACTGTCGACCATAACATAATCGACCGTCTGAACCGATACCATCCTGGATGGGGGAGCAAGTTACCCAAAGAGGCAAGAGGACAACCAATTGTAAGTCTACATACTGCATGACTTTATAGATATAAAACCTTCTTGCATTTAATCTAATGTGGTTTCTTTGATATTCCTTCTGGTGCCTAGACCTACATTAAGATACTTCAACAGATCCTCCCATGTAATGTTGATCCGTGCTTCTATATGGGAGAAGAAACCAGGAACTAAGATACTAGTACTAGATTTACAAAAACCTGTTTTTACTGGACTCTTATAGAATATTTGGACGAAAAGAATAATGCAGCTCTGCACACTGATGCAAAATATAATACTTATATGTAAGTTTGATTACAGAATACTTAGTGCTTAGAGTGTGCACCTGCTTTTTCTTTTTTTTTCTGCATAGCACTACAGCATGGTAGCATCTCTTTTGTTTGAAATTAGGGTGTGTAGTCCAAGTGCCACCTCCATTTTCATCTGTATTTGTATACATAAAGTACACATGAAGTTTAAGACTCCTTCTGTTTGGTACTAGCAGTCTATCCACCTGTCCTTATGTGATTTTATTCAGCACAGGTTCCTACATTGCTGTCTACATATTAGAATGGGCAGTATTATGGTAAGTCCTTGATATAATGACTTAATGTGTTAGTATTAGGGATGACTGGCACCCAGCTGGTGGGGGTTACATTACCTTGATGTGGTGGATGGGCATGCATTTTTTTTCAAACATGTGCTAAGAATCTAATTTATACTCCATGATAATTGTAGAGTTGATCATCATTTTTCTATCAGTATTATTAGTACTTAGGGGGTTTATTTACTAAAGGTCGATTTTCATCTATTTCAAATTCATAAAAATCAACCTTAATAAATAAGCCCCCTAGAGTGTGCGCCTGCATTTTCTTTTTCCTATGTCTGTTCCTCACAAATACAGAGCGACATAAAAAATGTACTACTTCTTGTAAAAACACTAAAGACAAATATTATTAAGTTACTGTAGTAACAATATAGCAGTGTGAGTACAAACATGCTTAATATTGGATGAGGTCAAGATGCTGGCTGTTGGGATCCCGGCAGTCGGAATGCCGACGCCAGAATGCTGTCAGCTGTCAGAAATGCAGATGCTGGAATCCCGACAGGGTCAGAATACTGCCAGGCAGCATTCCAACCGTAAGTATAGTGGGTGGGTTAGGGCCTGGACGGGCAGAAGGGGAGTAAATTAAGGCTCCACCCGGGAGGGGGGGGGGGGGGTAGTAGATATGATTCAGGCTGCGTGGTGGTGGTGGTGGTGGGGGGGGGGGGGGGTAGTAGATATGATACAGGCTGCGTGGTGGTGGGGGGGGTTAGGCACCACTGTGCGGGAGGTTAGATGTAGGCACTAAGGAGCGAGGGTTAGGCGGTGGGGGAGGAGAGTTGGGTTTAGGCTCCACCGGGGGAGGTTAGGGTCAGGCACTAAGGGGGGAGATTAGGGTAAAGTTGTGGAAAGGGAGGGTTAGGGGGTAGGGTAGGTAAAGGGGAGAACAGTTTTTCCTCCCCCCTGTCGGGATTTACTCTCTTAGGATGCCGGCATCGGTATTCTGACCACCGGCATCCCCTCAGCCGGGATATCATACTGATCCCTTCATATTACTAAGCAGAATTGCAATGTAACAATGTGAAGTTACTGTATGTGAATTAGTACTTAACGGTCTAATTACAGGTGTGTAGTAATTGACATCGCTTTGCACTGTTACAGGGCAGTACTGATTACTCATTTCAAGTGTGTTTCAAATGTATATTTTGGTTCAGTTCTCAGAGCGTTGTTATCATTTTCTTCTATACAGTATGTCTTACTCATAGATGGCTTTTATACTCTGACATTATACGGTCATTATCCGAGTGGTATTTACATTCCAACTAATAGCGCAGACTTGTGTTTATTTATTTCCTAGTGATTGTGTGCAGCACGGACTTTATATCACCTGCGGTGTGTCAGTGTACCAATATTCCAGGGGAAAAGAAAATTATGAATCTAACATTTATATATGATGTCTGCACTTTAAAATAAAATGTAAATTAATAGAACTTTTGTAGTATCAAAGTATAGCAGTTAAATGAAAACAGTTATCTATCTATCTATCTATCTATCTATCTATCTATCTATCTATCTATCTATCTATCTATCTATCTATCGATCTATCTCTCAGTGTGCCTATCTCTTTGTCTGTTTGTCTATCTTTAACAAAACAAAATAATCTAGCGATGATTATTTTAAATTGTATTTTTCTTTTATTTCTGTTTTCTTATTTAAAAATTACCTGTTCACCCTGCAGCTGTGTTCTTAAGGGATACTCCACCCTTATTATGTATAGCACAGGTTCTCAAACTCAGTCCTCAGGACCCCACACGGTGCATGTTTTCCAGGTCTCCTCACAGAATCGCAAGTGGTATAATTAGCTCCACCTGTGGACCTTTTAAAATGTGTCAGTGAGTAATTAATACACCTGTGCACCTGCTGGGTTACCTGCAAAACATGCACTGTGTGGGGTCCTGAGGACCGAGTTTGAGAACCACTGATGTACAGCAAGAAGCAAGAAAAATACAGGAACACAGTGCTTGGGAGCAGGTTATTTAACAATACACTTACATACTTAATACAGTATACTCTGGCCGGTGACAAGTAAACAAAAATTAAAAAAACACACATACAGTAGATTAATAAAATTAGACTACTCCAATCGATATACCAGCAATTGCAGTTTGTAAAGGAGCAGTTTTTTAGCTTCTTATAACTTGCTCCCAAGCAGACACAGTTCTTATCCGGTAAATTAGTAATTAGTATTACCCCATTAGTACATACTTGCCTACCTGACCCTCTCCATGAGGGAGAAAATGCTCTGTTCCTGGACTTTCCTGGTAATGTGTGATTGCCATCACCTGTGGTGAGCTAGTTAATTGATAAGAAAGGTGTTTCACCACAGGAGATGGCAATCATACATTACCAGGAAAGTCCAGGAACAGAGCATTTTCTCCCTCATGGAGAGGGTCAGGTAGGCAAGTATGACGTATTTCCGTGCCTACTCTCTATCTCAGCAGCTTCCTCAGAAGAACTTGTTCTTCTGAGGAATTTCTGAGGAAATATGGAGCAGTAAATCACCATTGTATTGTTGTACTCGGGAGAAGGCTGCACTAATAGGATAAGCACCAGGAGCCGGGGCACACATGGTGATATGTATTACTAGCACTGACAGCTAGATCAGGTGGGATCCATTTAAGGACATTGCCTACTAAATATCCAGCTACATATCTTCCTATACGATACTAATGGGGTAATCACTAATCTATCGGATAAGAAATGTTTGTGCTTGGGAACAAGTTATAAGAAGCTGAAAACTGCTGCTGTGCAAACTGCATTTGCTTGATATAAGCTTCTTTCTGGCTCTGAGCATCGAGGACTGCTTATAATCTCTCTCTCTGTCTCTCTCTCCCAGGGCCGGTTCTTGCCCTTGTGGCGCCCCGGGCAAAAAATAGGGGCGTGGCTTCATATGGGGGCGTGGTCAGTTACTCCCCCATTTGTGCCCCTGTAGCGCAGCTGGAAGAAAAAAATAAAATAAAAGTATACTTCCAATCCCCGCTCCTGATTCCAGACCTCCTCCTCCGCCGGCGCCGCTCTTCTCCTGTCCTCGGATCTATGGGAGAGACGTCATTACGTCTCTCCCATAGCACAGCATAGACACTAGAGGTCAATTATGACCCCTAGTGTCTGTGCCGCTATGCTGTGCGGTGCGCGATGACGTCAACGCGCACCGCACAGCAAAGGTCCTCTCCATGAAGGGAAACTAGACGCGTAGCGTCTGGTTCCCTTCAAAGTGGGGGACCAGCGGCGGGCACAGCGG
>NC_086453.1:71169045-71171545 GCF_028390025.1 Pseudophryne corroboree
GTTGAATTCCACCTCGTTACCACTTCTTGCTTCAGATGATGGCAGGGCAGGTTCAGTAGTTTTTGGTGGTGCTCCAGTCTTCTGTACGTGGTGCCTGTACGCCGAAAGTGTCCCGCAATTTTTCTGGCCACCGACAGCATCTCTTGCACGCCCCTGTCGTTTTTTAAAAAATTCTGCACCACCAAATTCAAGGTATGTGCAAAACATGGGACGTGCTGGAATTTGCCCATATTTAATGCACACACAATATTGCTGGCGTTGTCCGATGCCACAAATCCACAGGAGAGTCCAATTGGGGTAAGCCATTCCGCGATGATCTTCCTCAGTTGCCGTAAGAGGTTTTCAGCTGTGTGCGTATTCTGGAAAGCGGTGATACAAAGCGTAGCCTGCCTAGGAAAGAGTTGGCGTTTGCGAGATGCTGCTACTGGTGCCGCCGCTGCTGTTCTTGCGGCGGGAGTCCATACATCTACCCAGTGGGCTGTCACAGTCATATAGTCCTGACCCTGCCCTGCTCCACTTGTCCACATGTCCGTGGTTAAGTGGACATTGGGTACAACTGCATTTTTTAGGACACTGGTGAGTCTTTTTCTGACGTCCGTGTACATTCTCGGTATCGCCTGCCTAGAGAAGTGGAACCTAGATGGTATTTGGTAACGGGGGCACACTGCCTCAATAAATTGTCTAGTTCCCTGTGAACTAACGGCGGATACCGGACGCACGTCTAACACCAACATAGTTGTCAAGGACTCAGTTATCCGCTTTGCAGTAGGATGACTGCTGTGATATTTCATCTTCCTCGCAAAGGACTGTTGAACAGTCAATTGCTTACTGGAAGTAGTACAAGTGGGCTTACGACTTCCCCTCTGGGATGACCATCGACTCCCTGCGGCAACAACAGCAGCGCCAGCAGCAGTAGGCGTTACACGCAAGGATGCATCGGAGGAATCCCAGGCAGGAAAGGACTCGTCAGACTTGCCAGTGACATGGCCTGCAGGACTATTGGCATTCCTGGGGAAGGAGGAAATTGACACTGAGGGAGTTGGTGGGGTGGTTTGCGTGAGCTTGGTTACAAGAGGAAGGGATTTACTGGTCAGTGGACTGCTTCCGCTGTCACCCAAAGTTTTTGAACTTGTCACTGACTTATTATGAATGCGCTGCAGGTGACGTATAAGGGAGGATGTTCCGAGGTGGTTAACGTCCTTACCCCTACTTATTACAGCTTGACAAAGGGAACACACGGCTTGACACCTGTTGTCCGCATTTCTGGTGAAATACCTCCACACCGAAGAGCTGATTTTTTTGGTATTTTCACCTGGCATGTCAACGGCCATATTCCTCCCACGGACAACAGGTGTCTCCCCGGGTGCCTGACTTAAACAAACCACCTCACCATCAGAATCCTCCTGGTCAATTTCCTCCCCAGCGCCAGCAACACCCATATCCTCCTCATCCTGGTGTACTTCAACACTGACATCTTCAATCTGACTATCAGGAACTGGACTGCGGGTGCTCCTTCCAGCACTTGCAGGGGGCATGCAAATAGTGGAAGGCGCATGCTCTTCACGTCCAGTGTTGGGAAGGTCAGGCATCGCAAACGACACAATTGGACTCTCCTTGTGGATTTGGGATTTCAAAGAACGCACAGTTCTTTGCGGTGCTTTTGCCAGCTTGAGTCTTTTCAGTTTTCTAGCGAGAGGCTGAGTGCTTCCATCCTCATGTGAAGCTGAACCACTAGCCATGAACATAGGCCAGGGCCTCAGCCGTTCCTTGCCACTCCGTGTGGTAAATGGCATATTGGCAAGTTTACGCTTCTCCTCCGACAATTTTATTTTAGGTTTTGGAGTCCTTTTTTTTCTGATATTTGGTGTTTTGGATTTGACATGCTCTGTACTATGACATTGGGCATCGGCCTTGGCAGACGACGTTGCTGGCATTTCATCGTCTCGGCCATGACTAGTGGCAGCAGCTTCAGCACGAGGTGGAAGTGGATCTTGATCTTTCCCTAATTTTGGAACCTCAACTTTTTGGTTCTCCATATTTTATAGGCAGAACTAAAAGGCACCTCAGGTAAACAATGGAGATGGATGGATTGGATAGTTTACTAGTATACAATTATGGACGGACTGCCACGGTTAGGTGGTATAAAAAAACCACGGTTAGGTGGTATATATTATAATAATAATACAATTATGGATGGACGGACTGCCTGCCGACTGCCGACACAGAGGTAGCCACAGCCGTGAACTACCGCACTGTACACTGGTTGATAAAGAGATAGTAGTATACTCGTAACAACTAGTATGACACTATGACGACGGTATAAAGAATGGAAAAAAAACCACGGTTAGGTGGTATATATTATAATAATAATACAATTATGGATGGACGGACTGCCTGCCGACTGCCGACACAGAGGTAGCCACAGCCGTGAACTACCGCACTGTACACTGGTTGATAAAGAGATAGTAGTATACTCGTAACAACTAGTATGACACTATGA
>NC_086453.1:71181545-71241545 GCF_028390025.1 Pseudophryne corroboree
ACAACCGAGTTCCTACAGCTCTGAAAAGGATCCGGTGAGTGGTACTTCCCGTAATCCCTCTCCAGAACCAAGGAATCATACCGGTTGTATTGTAACTCCTTCATCTTCGCTTTCACCCGGGAGATTTCCCCACCATCTCCCTGCCAAGAAATCAGGAAGTCCAATTTCTTTCTCAAGGCTTGGTAAGTACGCTGTTTTAACAAGTTACGCTTGGCTACGAGGTTGCGGAAAAAACCCCGGGTCCGCTTCTTACATTCCTCCCACCACTCGGACCTACTCCAGCCTGCCTCCAACAGTGACTCCTGACATTCAAAGAAGTCTCTGAAAGGCTGTCTGTTCCCCTCCTCCTCCAAGAGCTGAGAATTCAAACGCCACAGGCCCCGTCCCTTCTGAGGGGACTCTGAGGCATTCAAGGATACACACAGACAAACGTGGTCAGAGAATTCTACTGGCCTCAACACAGGTGCCAAGGTTTTCAAATTCTCCTTAACAAAAAATCTATCTATCCTACTCTTACACCTACCTCTATAAAAAGTGAAACCCGTGAGGTCTGGTGAATGTCTAATGTGCACATCCACCATCCCCGCCTGTCTAACCATGCTATTTAAAAAAACTGAGTCATAACCCAGGGTCGTCTTTGAGCCTTCCCTGTCCTTTGGCCTAGTAATGGTGTTAAAATCACCACCAAAGATGACTTGCCGGGCTGAAAAAAACATATGGTTTTATCTCTCTGAAGAGGCACTTCCTGTCCCACTTGGACTGGGGACCATAAATGTTAATTAGGCGCAGGTCGTGCCCCCTCAGATTGACATCCAAAACCATACATCTGCCTACCTGGAGATCAATAACCCGCTGGACAGTTACCATGCCGGTAAAAAGAACCGCCAACCCACCGTACGGCTCGGCCGCAAGAGACCAATAGGAGGGGCCACGTCTCCACTCAGCCTTAGCCTTGTGAAGATCCGCGAGCCTGCCTACCCTAGTCTCCTGCAAAAATAAAAAATCAACCTCAAGCGTGTTGAAAAAATCAAAGGCCAAATAACGAGCTCGTTCGGACAGAATTGATGCCACATTAATGGTGGCACCCCTAATAGGCTGGAGAGCCATCCTTCAGGGTTCTAGTAGGCACCCTATTATTGTTCCAAACACTCACTTATGTGTTACTTACTCCTATACACACACCATCACCAACAACGACAGCAACAGATGCCTCCCCAGAACCACCGCCCCCTGACAAGGGCGAGATAGAAGGTGGATTTAAACAAACTAAACCTGTACTCCCATCCCCTATATCGGGAGGGATTGGGGCCACTACCGGGGCAGAACTCCCAAAGGGAACTGATCCAGATGGGGGGCCCAGGATTGAACCAAGAAGGGGAGAAGGGTCAGACCCACACACCCCAGGAGCCATCGAAAGCTCAGGCAGCAGGTCATCCTGGCTAGAAGGGGCCTGAACCCCCTCCACCCGAACAACCTCCTGAGGCATAGGCGCCCGAGCCTCCACCAAACCCCGTCTACGACCCCTATATCCACTCTCAACTAGAAAATCCTCCAGGGCCACAGCTGGAACACCTACACTACTCATCCCCTTAGATTTGTCCTTTGACTTGAGCGACACCTTTAATTGTCCCAAAGATGGGGACACAGCCCTAGATTTTTTCTTTTTCCTTTGCTCTTTAGGCCTAAGGACCAATTCTCCATTATCCTGCCGGATAATATCCCCTTCATCCTCATCCATCTCCTCAAGAGCAAAAAAACCTATTGGTGAAGGTTATGGGCCGGCCCTCTATATTTTTCTCTTTCATCCTCCTCTTCCCCCCTTTACCCCCTACTACTATAAAGGGATCTTCTACACACCCAAGTACCTGTACCGATTCCGGACCTTGAGCACCCTCCTTACTGGGCCCTGTAACACATAACTCAGGCCCCTGGGGAACCTCCTTAACCACCCCATCTCCCAATACCTCAACCTCCACTCTAGCCGCCACCCTTACCATCTCTTCATCTAAGCTTTTATTGTGGAATGCTTCTGGGCACTTATAATAGGGATGACCCTCCACCCCACAGAGGTTACATTTGATGGTATTACATTCTCTTGCAACATGACCCACTTTATCACACCTGGTGCACTTAACTATTGTACAATCACGGCTTACATGGCGAAAATCGCCGCACTTGTGGCACATTCGGGGCTGACCGGGGTAAAAGCACTGTATCCTGTCAGCCCCAATATATGCTGCAGAAGGAATATGCACATTGTGCCTCAATTTTACAACTGCTGACCAGGCTCCAGTCCATACCCCCATTGACCCAGGAACCTTGGTCAATGGTGTTTCCATTGACTGTACAAACCTCTGAAGCCAGAAGGAGATATCAGCTGGGTCCAGAGATTCATTCCTTACCAGGACATTTATTTTAACAGTCTCCTTACACGTGATGGCTAAGGCTTTATAATTAGCCCAAGGACCCTGGGTCTTTGCTGCCCCCCATACAGACCAAAACGCCTGCAAAGCATTGTATGAAATAAAACTAATATCATACTCAGGGGAATTAACCGGATGAATACAGGCGTAGAGGTCTGAGGCAACAAACCCCAAACTGAGAAACTGCTTTAAAAAATCTTCCCTAGAAGGGGGAGGGTCACTGCTCTGCCACTTCAACTGTACTGCATTCCTTCTCTTAACGGGCTGCGCCCCCATCATCCCACCTCGGGCTCTGCTGTTACCTCCTGAACCACCTGCCAACACCCTGGAATAAGAGGTCACACCCGGGTGCACAGGAAGCGAACCTACTGCACAAGGGGCAACTGCAGCAAGACCTGCCGGCCCAGGAGCAGACCCACCAGATACCTGAGTGATATTTTTAGCTGTTGCTTGCCTTATAACTTCAGTTAGCTCATCAATTAAAGCATCAGCTTCTTTACCCTCTTTACTAGGTGTTTTTTTCTCTTTCTTTGCCTCTCTAGCAGCATATCTTTGCCACATTCCTAATTCAATGGCTTTATTAGTCACAGAGACTCTTTTCACTTGCACACTTGTCCCAACTACTGCCTCAGCTGAATAAGAGACCACCTGTCTTTTATCAGTGTTATCAGAGACACCTGAGGGCAGTTCCACAATAGCATCTTGAACAACACTGCATGATCCAGGCCCTTCATCCTCTTCTAGTGTGCGAATGTGTTCCAAAACAGGGTTAGAATCACCAGAAACATCACTGCAACTAACCACAGGATTTGGTGGAAGCTGGCTGTCATTCAATTCCTCTCCCTCAGGTATTAATGCTGCAGTCATTTTAGCTTGTAAACCAGCCTGTAAAAACAGTTTATCTTCCAACTCTCTCTCCAATTGCTCCAATTCCATTTTCAACTGCGGCCTTTGGCTGCTAAAGGCTCTATTGCGCTTCTGCCTTTTAGCTATCACACATTTTTTTAGCCTTATAATGTCTTTTTCAGCCTGCAGCAATTCCTCAGAGAAGTTCATAGAAACACTGCACACTGCAGCTGCTGCAGAACCTCCCACAAGTGTGCATCCCATTTCAGCAACCAGATTACCATTGCTAGGAAATGCAGTTTGCAGATTCATAGATGAGGCACCCCCATCGCCTGGGTTCTGCTCTCCTATTTTATTCATGCCAGCCGCAGCAAGCTCACCAATACCCATTAAGTTAGTAGAACACTGCAGATCAGTAGAAAGGTGCTGACAGTCACTAACTACAGGCTTTATTCCGCTTGTCACTGTAGTATCCAAAAACACATTATCCACCGTTATAGGCAGCTCCTCCACCTCCATAGGGACACTCACCGGGATTACAGGCTCCACGCTCCCTGTAGCTTCCACAACGCTTATAGTGGGCTCAACAGGCACCCCCAACTTGCTAGGGAAAATCAGCGGTCGCCCTCCCGACAGTGCCACAGGGGTTTCACAAACATTTGCTTCTTTATCCACTTTCTGAGCATGATTTCTCACAGTCACTGACCTTTCTCCTGCAGTTATTGTTCCTTCCACGTCTAGCAGTGCTTCCAATAAATCTGCAGCCGGTATACTGCTTTCCATATCACTACTACATGGTTTTCCCCTTCTGCCGCTGCCCCCAGGTGGATCAGGGGGAAGGCCAGGGCCAGGTCCGGCAGGCAGGGGACTCTCCTGGGAAGCAGCCCCAGGAGGCTCCATATTTCTGGGGAACTTCCCCTAGGAAAAGCCCAGGCTTTGGCCCACTCACGGATCTTCTGGAGAATAGTAAACAGACTCCTCACACCGTGGCTGCTGGCACCAGACTTGCCCTCCAATGGGTCCTCGTTAAAGGATTTAAAGTGTACTCATTCCAATTACAGAGCCTCGAAAGAGTCCTGTATTGTTATTTTTCGTCACTACCTCCCCGAGTCGGGAGTGGGTAATTTGCGCGCCTGCTGCCTTCCTTGGATGTGGTAGCCGTTTCTCAGGCTCCCTCTCCGGAATCGAACCCTGATTCCCCGTTACCCGTGGTCACCATGGTAGGCGCAGAAAGTACCATCGAAAGTTGATAGGGCAGACATCCGAATGCGTCGTCGCCGTCACGGGGACGTGCGATCGGCCCGAGGTTATCTAGAGTCGCCAGAGAGGCCGGGGGCGGCGGGAGGCCGGGGCAGACCCGCCGGGAACCCCCGGATTGGTCTTGGACTGATAAATGCACGCATCCCTGGGGGTCAGCGCTCGTCGGCATGTATTAGCTCTAGAATTACCACAGTTATCCAAGTAACGGGGTCGAGCGATAAAAGGAACCATAACTGATTTAATGAGCCATTCGCAGTTTCACTGTACCGGCCGTGTGTACTTATACGTGCATGGCTTAATCTTTGAGACAAGCATATGCTACTGGCAGGATCAACCAGGTAGCTCTCGGTATCGGCCGGCGCGCGCCCGAACATCGGGGGCCGCGGCGCGCACCGTCTCGAAAGCGGAGGGTCCGCCGGACCGGGCTCCGTCCACCAACGCACGGCAGGACGGACCGGGGTGGGTCTCGGGCCGAGCGGGCACTCGGAAAATATGGGGACGGGAGGAGGAGGACGGCCGTCCCCGGTCAGGGCCGATTGGGAAGCTCGGAGTCAGAGTGGACGGCGGGGCCCGGCCGCCACCGCACCGTCGGGCGGACACCCTGGGGAGGGGCAACATCACGACGCTCGATTTCGCCTGTTTTCTCCTCACCCGACAACCCGTTCGATAGGAAACCTGTGCAAGCCGTCCTGGGGGGTGTTTTTTTTCGCTGGGACGGCAGCAACTGCCCCCAGCCCCCCCTCATCCCGATCTACACCTGACGGGTTTGAAAGGGTGTAAAGAAGTTCCACCTCGCGAGGCTCCATCGCCCTTCCGGGATGCCACCGTCTGGCGCACGGGCGACCGCGGCTTCCGCCAGCTCCCCTCCGAAAAGCGCCTCCCGCTCTCCCTGCGTCTCCTGGACGGTCTCGCTCCGAGTCTGCGCTTCTCTCTCGCCCTGCCGCCAGACTCGGCTCCTCTCCCGCGCTCTCTCGCGCTCTGACCTCCGCCCCGTCCGGCCCTCCCGTCCACGGCGGGGGAGGTCCGGCAGGCAAACCCTTCCGTGCGACCGCCTCGCCGGAGCGGGGGCGGCGCGCAGGGCCCTCTCCTGGGGCTGCAAGGAGCGGCTGTCGGGGCTGGCCGCGTCCTCGGATCTCGATGCAACGCTCATTCAGTTCCTGGAAAATCGTGTGCTCCGCCGGGGTCCGGGGGCGAGCGCCCTTCGCTGGGCGAGGGGGACGCTTCCCCGGCACCCCTGGCGGCGTCAGACGCCTGCGGGTGCCGGCGGACGGAGCAGACCGCGCCACACGGGGTACGGGTGCGGGGCCCGCCCGGCTCCGGAAACCGGAGCGATCGGGCGGACGCCTGGGGACCGGACGCCCTCTCCGGGCCGAGAGGTTCCGGGCGCGCCGTGGGCAGAGGGAGGGTCGGGTTCGCCTGGAGCCAGCCGAGACCCCTGGGTTCCGGCCGAGCGATCGTCCCTCCCCGCCGGGGCGCGGGGTGCCACATCGATCGGGTTGCAGAAAGAAAAGAGTAATTTTCATTCGGTTCACTGTTTCCATACCGTAATCCATCCGCCACCTGTAAATCTCGCTCAGGGGACCTCTCGGACGTAGTGGGACAGGAGGCGCGCGCGACACTTTCGCGGTGCGCTCTGCAATTTTTCTCCGAGGCCTTGGAAGTGCCTCCCAGCCTGAGGAACACCGGTCCACACTCATCGGCGAAACTTCCACAAATTGCAGTACCCGATTTGGCCCGCTGGGGGGCGCTGCCTCCGGGGGAGAAGGAGACGTGCCCGGGCCGTACGTCGGGCTCCAACGGACGCCCGTCGCGGACCCTTTATAGGCCCCATCCGGGAGATGGTCCTGCCCATGCTGTTATCGGAGCTCCACGGCTATCCTGTCACTAATCCTTTCACTTGAGCTCCAAGGCTTTTTGCTTTTTGTAACCCGGTTCCTGGAGCCCTGCCTGGGCAAAATCGGATGCAAGAAGGCCCTGCCCATGCTGATCTCTGAGCTCCGCGCATCTTCTGTCATGGGTCCTTTCGCAAAAGCTCCAGGGAACCAGGCTTATCGGCCCCGGACAGAGTCCCGGCTCTCTCGCTCGCCTTGTTGGTACCTACTGATTTGGCGGAGGTGTGCTCCGGCGGGTAGCGACACGGACGGCCGAGGGCGCGCTCGACCCAGGCTTCATCCATCTCCTCCCCGAACCCATGGAAGTGCTGCTTGGACGCGGGCGCCCTGGTCCGCACTCATCCGCGAAACTTCCGCGGGGGCCCGGGGGGAGGCGGCGGGCGGCGGGGGTGCCCCCGCGCCACCCGACGGCGCCCCCCAGTGGCCAGAGGCGGCTCGGACTGCGCAGATCGGGGGGGTAACGGCGGCGCGCGACCCGCCCCGGCCCCCTTGGCCCAGCGGACGGGCAGGCGGCTCTCGGGCGACCCCCGGATCCCCGCCGCGGCGCCCCCCGGTGGCCGCCTGACGCCACTGCGGTGGGTCCAGATTCCGTGTGTCCTCTCGGATAAAAAAAAGAAACGAATCCCGTCGGGCGAAAGTAAGTGGGACGCAGGGCCCCGGGCCCCGCCGGTCCGCGCGCGCGGCGCCCCCGCTGGCCAGCCGAGGGAATACACGATTGAGAGGGGGGAAGTGAGAAAAAAAAAAAGGCAAAAAATAAAAAAACACCCCACCCATTTGAATGCAAAGCCCCGGAGCGGCCAGGGGTGGACGCCGGTCCGCGCGCACGGCGCCCCCCGCAGGCCAGTTGAAGGGAAGAACGGAACGAGACTAAAAGATAAAAAAATTTCAAAAAAGCACTCGCCCCAAACAGATGAAATGTACCCGGTCCGCCAGTGTCCCTGCCGCGGCGCCCCCCGCTGGCCAGCCGAGGGAATACACGATTGAGAGGGGGGAAGTGAGAAAAAAAAAGGCAAAAAATAAAAAAACACCCCACCCATTTGAATGCAAAGCCCCGGAGCGGCCAGGGGTGGACGCCGGTCCGTGCGCACGGCGCCCCCCGCAGGCCAGTTGAAGGGAAGAACGGAACGAGACTAAAAGATAAAAAAAATTCAAAAAAGCACTCGCCCCAAACAGATGAAATGTACCCGGTCCGCCCGTGTCCCCGCCGCGGCGCCCCCCGCTGGTCAGCCGAGGGAATACACGATTGAGAGGGGGGAAGTGAGAAAAAAAAAAAGGCAAAAAATAAAAAAACACCCCACCCATTTGAATGCAAAGCCCCGGAGCGGCCAGGGGTGGACGCCGGTCCGCGCGCACGGCGCCCCCCGCAGGCCAGTTGAAGGGAAGAACGGAACGAGACTAAAAGATAAAAAAATTTCAAAAAAGCACTCGCCCCAAACAGATGAAATGTACCCGGTCCGCCTGTGTCCCCGCCGCGGCGCCCCCCCCCCCCCCGCTGGCCAGCCGAGGGAATACACGATTGAGATTAAAAAAAAACAGGCAAAAGACAAAAACACACCACCGATTTAAATGCAGTGTTCACGAGCGCCAGTCCGCGCGCGCGGCGCCCCCTGCTGGCCGCGTAAAAAAAATAATAATAAAATAATCCACCGTTGTGAATTTGCGATGTGTCCGGTACGGCGGGGCGGGGAGGCGTCTCCCCTCGTCGGCGCACCCTGGTGGGGGGAAATAAATGAAAGGAAAATAAAAAGAAAAAAAAATAGGGGGGGAAAAAAGGGGGTAAAAGAATACCACAAAAACAATTCTGTCAAATAAAAAAAAAGCCAGGGAGAATGATCGGATGGATGCATGAATGGATGGATGGATGGACGGATGGAAGGAAGGAAGGATGGAAGAGAAGAACAGCCCGGGCTCTCGCCGGCTACCGCAGTCCGGGCACCCGCCGGCTTCCGCAGCCCGGGTTCCCTCCGGCTTCCGCGGCCCGGGCTCCCTCCAGCTTCCGCAGCCCGGGCTCCGTACATACAGACAGCACATGAAATAACGGACGGATGGATGGAAGAGAAGAACAGCCCGGGATCTCGCCGGCTTCCGCAACCCGGGCTCCAGCCGGCTTCCGCAGCACGGGCTCTCGCCGGCTTCCGCAGCACGGGCTCTCGCCGGCTTCCGCGGCCCGGGCTCCCTCCGGCTTCCGCGGCCCGGGCTCCCTCCGGCTTCCGCGGCCCGGGCTCCGTACATACAGACAGAAAATGAAATAATGGAAGGATGGAAGAGAAGAACAGCCCGGGCTCTCGCCGGCTACCGCAGCCCGGGCACCCGCCGGCTTCCGCAGCCCGGGCTCCCTCCGGCTTCCGCGGCCCGGGCTCCCTCCGGCTTCCGCGGCCCGGGCTCCCTCCGGCTTCCGCGGCCCGGGCTCCCTCCGGCTTCCGCGGCCCGGGCTCCGTACATACAGACAGAAAATGAAATAATGGAAGGATGGAAGAGAAGAACAGCCCGGGCTCTCGCCGGCTACCGCAGCCCGGGCACCCGCCGGCTTCCGCAGCCCGGGCTCCCTCCGGCTTCCGCGGCCCGGGCTCCCTCCGGCTTCCGCGGCCCGGGCTCCCTCCGGCTTCCGCGGCCCGGGCTCCGTACATACAGACAGAAAATGAAATAATGGAAGGATGGAAGAGAAGAACAGCCCGGGCTCTCGCCGGCTACCGCAGCCCGGGCACCCGCCGGCTTCCGCAGCCCGGGCTCCCTCCGGCTTCCGCGGCCCGGGCTCCCTCCGGCTTCCGCGGCCCGGGCTCCCTCCGGCTTCCGCGGCCCGGGCTCCGTACATACAGACAGAAAATGAAATAATGGAAGGATGGAAGAGAAGAACAGCCCGGGCTCTCGCCGGCTACCGCAGCCCGGGCACCCGCCGGCTTCCGCAGCCCGGGCTCCCTCCGGCTTCCGCGGCCCGGGCTCCCTCCGGCTTCCGCGGCCCGGGCTCCGTACATACAGACAGAAAATGAAATAATGGAAGGATGGAAGAGAAGAACAGCCCGGGCTCCCTCCGGCTTCCGCGGCCCGGGCTCCGTACATACAGACAGCAAATGAAATAACGGACGGATGGATGGAAGAGAAGAACAGCCAGGGATCTCGCCGGCTTCCGCAACCCGGGCTCCAGCCGGCTTCCGCAGCCCAGGCTCTCGTCGGCTTCCGCAACCTGGGCTCCCACAGGCTTCCGCAGCCCGGGCTCTCGCCGGGTGAAGATCAGGCGAGAGTAGGGGTGTCCTCCGCTGGACGGGAAGCCCAGGCCGTGGAGCCGCCGCACGGACCGGGGGTTGACCCGGCCGGGGACGGGCAGGAGGCGAGGCCCCGACTCGCTCCCGTCCAGACGGCCCGAGGCCCCTCCTCCCCTCCCGGTGGACCCGCCCCCGACTATTAAGCCCGGCCAGGGAGTCCACGTCGGCCCCCGGGCGGACCAGGGAAGGACCCCCCTTCCGCGCTCTGCCGTGCTCGGAGGCGCTGACGCGCCGGGCGGACGGGGTGCCTCCGGCCAAGTCCCCGGCCGGGACTTGGCTGGCTGGCGAGCGAGGGAGGGCGAGGGTTAGGGCCTCGCCCGTCCCGCGCCCGTCCCCCGCCCCGGGCCAAGTCCCCCGACCGGAGCGGAGCGAGCAGGCCGCCCTAACCCCCCCCCCCCCCCCCGGTGGCACCGCAGCACCGGAGATTATTCGGGGAATGCTCCACAGCGCTGCTGGGGAAGTGTTTGCTTTAAACACACTCTGCATTGCATACACACCGAAACCAATTCCAGTCTGGTAAACGTGATTCTCGGGGACTTGCGAGAATTGTATGCTGGGTAGTTGAGACATGACTCCCCTATCACCTCCCAGGGTCAGACTCATGGGGACCTCATTTTAGGTCCCCACCATGTCGGAGGTCCCGCCAGTGTTGGTGTGCTGTCTGGCCCTTGTCCTCGTTAGGATATATAAACAAGTAAACACACACACACACACACACACACACACACAAAGCCTGTTCCCCAGTCCCTACATATATACACACACGTCACACACACAAAGCCTGTTCCCCAGTCCCTACATAAATAAACACACACACACACACACACACACACACACACACAGCCTGTTCCCCAGTCCCTACATATATACACACACATGTCACACACACACAAAGCCTGTTCCCCAGTCCCTACATAAACACACACACACACACACACACACACACACACACACACACACACACACAAAAAGCCTGTTCCCCAGTCCCTACACACACATACATATATACACACACACACTCAACATCACAGGATCTTTAAATGCATACCACTAATTGCTTGGACAACCTTAATGCAGATATATAAATTGTAATCTTTTAAAAATACAGTAATGTTAGTTGAATTAAAGTATTAAAAAATATAATAAACATGTAACTGCAGATGTACATACAGATAACCTAATAAACCTGTTTGAAGCTTACAGAGAAGGCCTGCATGTGCATTGCAGTTTGACTTGAGTGTTTCCTGCCGTTTTAAATTAATATTGCATGCCTGCCAAAGAATACTAGCTCTTACCCACTTACCCGGTGAATTTGTTTTCCATAAACTTCTCAGAAATTGTCAGGGTTTTTTTATTTTTTTTATTTCTATGACTGAATTAGATCAAGAACATATATTTAAAACTTACCCAAATCTAACTCTCTCTGGACATGTTATATCTGCCCCCCCTGCAGTGCACATGGTTTTGCCTATTTGCTAACAAATGTGCAGCTGCGATCAGATCTGAATTAGACCCAATGTGATTGAAACTTTTTTAATTTTGTTTTGTAGAATATTGTTTTTTTTTCAAACATCGGAACCTCGCGATCACTGCCATTGAAATATCAGGACCACTGCAACTTTCGTTTCCATACCCTCCAACATTTTAAACATAAAAAGCGGAAACAATTAGGAAAGGGGGCGTGGCCACGGGTAAAGCACGCCCCTTTTCCTATACTATCAATGGAAGTTTGGAGAGCCAAAAATCGGTGCAGACCATAAAAAAAGGTACTGTACCTGCCAAAAATATATACTGGTGGTCAGCAAAATTCTGCACTGTCCTCCTACTATATATACTGCGCACAACTAAAATGCACCACAGGTATGGATGAATAGTATACTTGACGACACAGAGGAAGGTAGAGCAGTGGACTACCGTACCGTACTGCTATATATTATATACTGTGGTCAGCAAAATTCTGCACTGTCCTCCTACTATATATACTGCGCACAACTGAAATGCACCACAGGTATGGATGGATAGTATACTTGATGACACAGAGGTAGGTAGAGCAGTGGACTACTGTACCGTACTGCTATATATTATATACTGGTGGTCAGCAAAACTCTGCACTGTCCTCCTACTTTATTTACTGCGCACAACTAAAATGCACCACAGGTATGGATGGATAGTATACTTGACGACACAGAGGTAGGTAGAGCAGTGGCCTACTGTACCATACTGCTATATATTATATACTGGTGGTCAGCAAAATTCTGCACTGTCCTCCTACTATATATACTGCGCACAACTAAAATGCACCACAGGTATGGATGGATAGTATACTTGACGACACATAGGTAGGTAGAGCAGTGGCCTACTGTACCGTACTGCTATATATTATATACTGGTGGTCAGTAAAATTCTGCAGTGTCCTCCTACTATATATACTGCGCACAACTAAAATGCACCACAGATATGGATGGATAGAATACTTGACGACACAGAGGTAGGTAGAGGAGTGGCATACTGTACCGTACTGCTATATATTATATACTGGTGGTCAGCAAAATTCTGCACTGTCCTCCTACTATATAAACTGCGCAAAACTAAAATGCACCATAGGTATGGATGAATAGTATACTTGACGACACAAAGGTAGGTAGAGCAGTGGACTACTGTACCGTACTGCTATATATTATATACTGTGGTCAGCAAAATTCTGCACTGTCCTCCTACCATATATACTGCGCACAACTGAAATGCACCACAGGTATGGATGGATAGTATACTTGACGACACAGAGGTAGGTAGAGCAGTGGACTACTGTACCGTACTGCTATATATTATATACTGGTGGTCAGCAAAATTCTGAACTGTCCTACTTTATATACTGCGCACAACTAAAATGCACCACAGGTATGGATGGATAGTATACTTGACGACACAGAGGTAGGTAGAGCAGTGGCCTACTGTACCGTACTGCTATATATTATATACTGGTGGTAAGCAACATTCTGCACTGTCCTCCTACTATATATACTGTGCACAATAAAAATGCACCACAGGTATGCATGGATAGTATACTTTACGACACAGAGGTAGGTAGAGCAGTGAACTACTGTACCATACTGCTATATATTATATACTGGTGGTCAGCAAAATTCTGCACTGTCCACCTACTATGTATACTGCGCACAACTAAAATGCACCACATGTATGGATGGATAGTATACTTGACGACACAGAGGTAGGTAGAGCAGTGGCCTACTGTACCGTACTGCTATATATTATTTACTTGTGGTCAGCGAAATTCTGCACTGTCCTCCTACTATATATACTGCGCACAACTAAAATGCACCACAGAAATGGATGGATAGTATACTTGACGACACAGAGGTAGGTAGAGCAGTGGACTACTGTACCGTACTGCTATATATTATATACTGTGGTCAGCAAAATTCTGCACTGTCCTCCTACTATATATACTGCACACAACTGAAATGCACCACAGGTATGGATGGATAGTATACTTGACGACACAGAGGTAGGTAGAGCAGTGGACTACTGTACCGTACTGCTATATATTATATACTGGTGGTCAGCAAAATTCTGAACTGTCATCCTACTATATATACTGCGCACAACTAAAATGCACCACAGGAATGGATGGATAGTATACTTGACGACACAGAGGTAGGTAGAGCAGTGGACTACTGTACCGTACTGCTATATATTATATACTGGTGGTCAGCAAAATTCTGCACTGTCCTCCTACTATATATACTGCGCACAACTGAAATGCACCACAGGTATGGATGGATAGTATACTTGACTACACAGAGGTAGGTAGAGCAGTGGCCTACTGTACCGTACTGCTATATATTATATACTGGTGGTCAGCAAAATTCGGAACTGTCCTACTTTATATACTGCGCACAACTAAAATGCACCACAGGTATGGATGGATAGTATACTTGACGACACAGTGGTAGGTAGAGCAGTGGCCTACTGTACCGTACTGCTATATATTATATACAGGTGGTCAGCAAAATTCTGCACTGTCCTCCTACTATATATACTGCGCACAACTAAAATGCACCACAGGTATGGATGGATAGTATACTTGACGACACAGAGGTAGGTAGAGCAGTGGCCTACTGTACCGTACTGCTATATATTATATACTGGTGGTAAGCAACATTCTGCACTGTCCTCCTACTATATACACTGCGCACAACTAAAATGCACCACAGGTATGGATGAATAGTATACTTGACGACACAGAGGTAGGTAGAGCAGTGGACTTCTGTACTGTACTGCTATATATTATATACTGGTGGTCAGCAAAATTCTGCACTGTCCTCCTACTATATATACTGCGCACAACTGAAATGCACCACAGGTAGGGATGGATAGTATACTTGACGACACAGAGGTAGGTAGAGCAGTGGACTACTGTACCGTACTGCTATATATTATTTACTGGTTGTCAGCAAAATTCTGAACTGTCCTCCTACTTTATATACTGCGCACAAATAAAATGCACCACAGGTATGGATGGATAGTATACTTGACGACACAGAGGTAGGTAGAGCAGTGGCCTACTGTACCGTACTGCTATATATTATATACTGGTGGTAAGCAACATTCTGCACTGTCCTCCTACTATATATACTGCGCACAACTAAAATGCACCACAGGTATGGATGGATAGTATACTTGACGACACAGAGGTAGGTAGAGCAGTGGACTACCGTACCGTATTGTTATATATTATATACTGTGGTCAGCAAAATTCTGCACTGTCCTCCTACTTTATTTACTGCGCACAACTATAATGCACCACAGGTATGGATGGATAGTAAACTTGATGACACAGAGGTAGGTAGAGCAGTGGCCTACTGTACCGTACTGCTATATATTATATACTGGTGGTCAGCAAAATTCTGCACTGTCCGCCTACTATATATACTGCGCACAACTAAAATGCACCACAGGTATGGATGGATAGAATACTTGACGATACAGAGGTAGGTAGAGCAGTGGACTACAGTACCGTACTGCTATATATTATATACTGGTGGTCAGCAAAATTCTGCACTGTCCTCCTACTATATATACTGCGCACAACTAAAATGCACCACAGGTATGGATGGATAGTATACTTGACGACACAGAAGTAGGTAGAGCAGTGGACTACTGTACCATACTGCTATATATTATATACCGGTGGTCAGCAAAATTCTGCACTGTCCTCCTACTATATATATTGCGCACAATTAAAATGCACCACAGGTATGAATGGATAGTAAACTTGATGACACAGAGGTAAGTAGAGCAGTGGCCTACTGTACCGTACTACTATATATTAAATACTGGTGGTCTGCAAAATTCTGCACTGTCCTCCTACTATATATACTGCGCACAACTAAAATGCACCACAGGTATGGATGGATAGTATACTTGACGATACAGAGGTAGGTAGAGCAGTGGACTACAGTACCGCACTGCTATATATTATATACTGGTGGTCAGCAAAATTCTGCACTGTCTTCCTACTTTATTTACTGCGCACAACTAAAATGCACCACAGGTATGGATGGATAGTATACTTGACGACACAGAGGTAGGTAGAGCAGTGGACTAATGTACCGTACTGCTATATATTATATACTGGTGGTCAGCAAAATTCTGCACTGTCCTCCTACTATATATACTGCGCACAACTAAAATGCACCACAGGTATGGATGGATAGTATACCTGACGACACAGAGGTAGGTAGAGCAGTGGCCTACATTACCGTACTGCTATATATTATATAGTGGTGGTCAGCAAAATTCTGCACTGTCCTCCTACTATATATACTGCCCACAACTAAAATGCACCACTGGTATGGATGGATACTATACTTGACGACACAGAGGTAGATAAAGCAGTGGACTACTGTACCGTACTGCTATATAATACTGGTGGTCACTGGTCAGCAAACTTCTGCACTGTGCTCCTACTATATACTACAATGCAGCACAGATATGGAGCGTTTTTCAGGCAGAGAACGTAGATATTTTCAGCACACTGAGCACAGATATTTGCAGCACACTGAACACAGAAACTGAGAGAACGCTGCACGTCCTCTCCCTATCATCTCCAATGCACGAGTGAAAATTGCGGCGACGCGTGGCTCCTTATATAGAATACGAATTTCGCGAGAATCCGACAGCGGGATGATGACGTTCGGGCGCGCTCGGGTTAACCGAGCAAGGCGGGAGGATCCGAGTCTGTCTCGGAACCGTGTAAAATGGGTGAAGTTCGGGGTGGTTCTGATTCTGAGGAACGAACCCGCTCATCAGTACTCAAAAGGTGTCTTTCCATTCATTATGCACACCAGTAGCGGATCTTGCCACGGGTCAAGCAGGATTTTTGCCCGGGGTGCCGCTGTCCCAAGGGCGCTGCCGCCATGGCAAGATCCGCTACTGGTGCCATGCGGTGCGCGATAATGATGTCTTCACGCACCGCACGGCATTGTGGAGTGTCCGCAGACACTAGAGGTCATAATTGACCTCTAGTGTCTGTGCGTTGCTATGGGAGAAACGTCATGACATCTCTCCCATAGATCCGAGAAGCCGGCGGCTAGAGACGGAGGGTAGCAGCGGTCGTGAAGCAGGAGCAGGGAGTACTGGCGGCACAGCTACAGGGGGCACAGCTAAAGGGGGCACAGTACTGGGGGCACAGCTACAGGGGGCACAGTACTGGGGCACAGCTACAGGGGGCACAGCTAAAGGGGGCACAGTACTGGAGGCACAGCTACTGGGGGCACTACTACTGGGGGCACAGCTACAGGGGGCCCAGTACTGGGGGAACAGCTACAGGGGGCATAACTGTGACCACGCCCCTTCCCTACGAAGCCTCACACCTATTTTTTGCCGTGCACCGTAGGCGCGCACTAACTCTGTTTTACCTGCCGGGGGGGGGGGGCGCCAAAGGAAACTTTCGCCCCGGACACCATGAGGTCTAGAACCGGCCCTTATGCACACATGTGTGACCTTGTGCAGCTTTCTAGTTAATGAACAGCGAATGTATTATAAATAACTGTACTTTGCGATAATTTACAGTACTCAGGCAGAATATCCTTTGCTACCTCAATGTAGAGAATTTCTAGCAATCTTGTGCACAACAGTGACGTGCAGTCAGGGTAGGCAGCAGAGGCAGAGCCTCACCTGTCATACCCAAGTATATGTGTAGGAAAAACAATGTGTTCCCTAATGCACACCGAGTGAAAAATATTACTACATAATAGTCAGATAATACGGAGATCTTAGTTGCGTATATCTGCAGATATAGGCTTAAGCCCCCAGGCCGATCGACAAGGCTTCTCCGTCACTGGGGGTCCCTAATACTAGGTATGGGTCCGGGGTGCAGGATCCCATAACGTCGGCACAGGTCGGCTACCCCAGGTCAGCACACAGGTGAGAATTAATAAGGGAATTAATAAGAGAATTAATAAGAATTAAGAAGCACAGAAGTGCTATGTAAGTGGTGTGATTAAAATAATACAAAAATATATTCAAAGTGATAGGGAAAATCATAAGTGTTAATAAAGTGTTAGGGTGTGCCGACCTGAAGCAGCCCAGCCATACCGACACAGGGGCCACCGCACCCCACACCCACCCCATAAATAATTACAAATATGTCTGGGTTAAATTCCCAGTGTAAGGCCACATGGTAATGGCTCTTACAGCATCTGAGAGCCAGCTTACCTGGAGATACCCCTAGCTTCTCCTATGGCACTCTGGAGTCAGCAATCCCTCCTAATGCTGACCCATCCATGCCTCTCTAAATACAATGCACAAAATGGTAAGCTGCTCAATCAGATTGTGATGTCACTCAGGTGCTAAAAGGGAGGGGTAATTCTGTGTAGGAAAAAACAATGTGTTCCCTAATGCACACCGAGTGAAAAATATTACTACATATTAGTCAGATAATACGGAGATCTTAGTTGCGTATATCTGCAGATATTGTTAGGCGCGGCGGTCTTCGGCCGTGCCCTGACTGAGCAGCGGTCACGGCCGCCGCGCCTCTCTCCTTCCCTGTCCCCCGCACGGCGCCTAGCAACGCCAGGACGCTGTGTGCACGATAGCCGCCGGGTCCCTGGCAACGCAGGACGCCATGCGTGCAGGGCCGCCGGGTGCATAGCAACGGGGACGCCACAGGTGGACCGCGTTCCCCGTTGCTAAGAATAGTTAATTAGGTTGCTCGTGCAGCAGGGCAGCTGCACGGCAACTAGTAATTAGGGTCTGGGGGCTGGTCCTGCTGGCCCTCCTGTTATTGGCCAGCAGGGCCTTTTTATGTGAGCCAGCACACTGCAGCCCCGCCGGTGATAGCTTCTTGTATGCTGTTCCTGCCTTGCAGAACTCTGTTCCTGTCAGCCGTGTTTGGTGGATCTTGCTCCCTGCCCTTTGGTACTTTGGAGGTCCGAAGCCGGTCCTGGGAATCCTTCTAGTCCTTGCGAACCTGTTTCTCATCTGGGGTTCTCGCCCGGTTTCGTGAGTAGCGGCTTCTGCCGCGTGTTGCGGCCCATGCCGCTTAGTGTTTACTTTACTGTGAATTGGTGCATTTGCGGAGGTTTCCGCTTTCACTGTCCTCCCCGGAACTCGGCGGTGCCGTGTAGGGGAGTGGACAGTGGTTTCTTTGTAGTTATTTTTCCTTTGGCGATGTGCCGCACATACGTTTAGTTTTTAGGTAGTTTATAGCCCCTAGCATGGTTGTTTCAGTTAGAGGTCCCCTTGTTATTACCCTGTCTCAGTTCACGCCTTGTCTCTCTTTAAGACCTGAGGGGGCATCGGAGTTGGGCAGACCTAATCCGCCCTTCAAACGCGGCTGCCATGGGCCCAAGAAACCATAGTCGTTCAGGCGTGAATTGATAACACGGGTAAGACAACGGAGGTAGGGTGCTAGGGGCTTTTTCCTTCCCATTTCCCAATCCCAGCATTCCGTCTTGGTGCTCAGGTCTCACTACATAAGATCTCCCCTGTCCTGAGCATCAGGATCGTAACATTATCACCGGCCCACATGAAAAAAAAAAAGGGGGTTTAATTTTTTCCGTTGTATTGGTGGGCCTAGAAATTCGGCCTCATGAATCCGGCAGGTTTAGGGCCAAACCCCAGTCAGCTTTTGGTTAACCAAATGCAGGAATTAACTCAGATGGTTCAGGACCTTACTCTTCGGGTGAGATCGCAGGAATATCTTTTGCGAGCCTCTCCGAGTATGGTTCCAGAACCAAAGATGCATTTACCTGACCGTTTATCGGGTAACCGAAAGGATTTTTTTAATTTTAAGGAAGCTTGTAAGCTTTATTTTCGTTTAAGGCCCCGTTCCTCTGGTACTGAGTCTCAGCGGGTCGGGATTGTGATGTCTCTACTTCAGGGTGATCCACAGACCTGGGCGTTTGGGCTAAGAGCGGATGATTCTGCTTTGTTATCTTTAGACGCCTTTTTTAAATACTTAGGCCTCTTATATGACGACCCAGATAGAGAAGCATCAGCTGAGAGTCACCTGCGTGCCCTTAAGCAAGGCAAAAATCCAGCAGAGGTGTATTGTACCGAATTTCGCCGTTGGTCGAACGACTGTGGCTGGAATGACCCGGCCCTGCGCTGTCAGTTTAACCTCGGACTGTCGGAAGTGATTAAAGACAGTCTCCTTCAGTACCCCGCTCCTGAGACTCTAGACAAACTCATGGAGCTCGCTATTAAAATTGATCGTCGTCTCCGAGAGCGGAGGGCTGAAAGAGGAACAACTTTTAGGCCTAATCCATGTGCATATACTTTTCCTGAGGACGTCGAGGAGCCCATGCAAATGGGTCTCTCCCGGCTGTCCCCAGAGGAAAGAACCAGAAGGTTAAGTTCTGGTCTTTGTTTGTATTGTGGTGGTAAGGGACATATCGCACGTAACTGCCCGAACAAGCCGGGAAACGCTCTGACCAAGTGAATTGTGAGGGGGTTCACTTGGGTCTGCAGTTAATCTCCTCTAATAATTCTCTATTAGTTCCGGTAAAGATTTCCTTTGGCAGCCTCAGTTCGTTGGTGTCGGCCTTCGTCGACAGTGGAGCTGCAGGAAATTTTATGGATTTAGCTTGGGCTAAGGCTTTAGGCGTTCCACTGATACCCTTAGATAGACGTATCACCATGCACGGCTTGGATGGGGGTCCGCTTTCCAATGGGGTTATTACTCACCGCACACCTCCAGTATTGCTGACAGTGGGGGCCCTACATTCAGAAGAAATAGAATTTTACCTTACACGTTGTCCGGCAGTTCCAGTAGTTTTGGGTCACCCCTGGCTTGCCTTTCATAATCCCACCATAGATTGGCGGTCTGGGGAGATTTCCCAATGGGGTCCTTTTTGTGTTAAGGAGTGTATTTCCCATCCTATCCGGGTTGCGGCAGTTACCCCAGAACTTATTCCTTTGGAATATCAGGATTTTGCTGATGTGTTCTCCAAGGGTAATGCGGACGTTCTGCCTCCCCATCGGTCCTATGACTGCGCTATAGATTTAGTTCCCGGGGCCACTTTACCTAAAGGGAGATTATATGCCCTCTCCGGGCCAGAAACCACGGCTATGGATAATTATATCCAGAAAAGCCTGAAAAAAGGCTTCATTAGGCCTTCGAAATCTCCTTTGAGTGCAGGATTCTTTTTTGTTGAGAAAAAAGATGGGTCGCTCAGACCATGTATTGATTTTCGGGCTCTGAATAAAATTTCTGTTAAATACACCTACCCTTTGCCTTTGATTTCAGTACTTTTTGATCAGTTACGCTCTGCCGTTATCTTCTCAAAAATCGATCTTAGAGGAGCTTACAATCTCATCCGAATAAGATCTGGGGATGAGTGGAAGACGGCTTTCAGCACACAGTCGGGTCATTATGAATACCTGGTGATGCCCTTTGGGCTGTCAAATGCTCCTGCGGTATTTCAAGACCTCATCAATGATGTTCTTCGTGACTTTCTTGGAAAGTTCGTTGTCGTTTATTTAGATGACATTTTGATTTATTCTGAGGCTATGGAACAACATATTACCCATGTGCGTCTGGTTCTTCAAAAACTACTGGAGAATCATTTATACGCAAAACTAGAGAAATGTGATTTTCACATCACGGAAGTGTCCTTCTTGGGGTATATTATTTCTCCACAGGGATTTTTCATGGAACCGAAAAAACTCCAGGCCATCCTTAATTGGGCGCAACCCACAAATTTAAAAGCAATTCAGCGCTTTTTAGGGTTTCCAAACTATTATAGGTAGTTCATTCATACCTTTTCTGATTTGGTCGCTCCTATAGTAGCATTGACTAAAAAAGGAGCGGACCCTTCCAATTGGTCGCCTGAAGCCGAGTCTGCCTTTCGGGCCTTAAAGCAGGCCTTTGTCTCGGCTCCTGTTCTCAGGCACCCTAACCCGGAGCTCCCCTTTATAGTCGAGGTAGATGCCTCAGAGGTTGGAGTGGGGACTATCCTATCTCAGGAAGATCCGGAGTCTCAGGAATTACACCCTTGTGCCTTCATGTCCAGGAAATTCTCCTCCGCTGAATCCAACTATGACGTTGGTAATCGAGAATTGCTGGCAGTTAAATGGGCTTTCGAGGAGTGGAGGCATTGGCTGGAGGGAGCTAGGCATACTATTACAGTGTTTACTGACCATAAGAACCTGCAGTATATTGAGTCAGCTAAACGGCTTAATGCTCGGCAGGCACGTTGGGCATTGTTTTTTACTGGTTTCAGGTTTATTATCACCTTCAGGCCCGGTTCCAAAAATACTAAAGCTGATGCCCTGTCACGTTGTTTTCTTCCGGTTCACAATAACCATCCTGCTACTACCCCCATAGTTCCATCATCTGTCATCCGGGCAGGCCTCACACAGGATTTATTTACTCAGTTAGTCCAGCTTCAACAGCAGGCTCCTAAACCGACTCCTGCTGATCGTCTCTTTGTCCCTGAATTTCTGAGAGGCACTGTTTTAGCTGAGTTTCATGACAACAAAGTCTCTGGTCATCCAGGTATCACTAAGACCTTGGAGTTAGTCTCTCACTCGGTGTGGTGGCCTAGTCTTTCTAAAGATGTAAGGGAATTTGTCCATTCCTGTCAGGTTTGTGCACGGCATAAGGTTCCTCGTTCATGCCGATCGGGCAACTCGTACCTTTAGCCGTTCCTCTCAGGCCATGGTCACATATATCCATGGATTTCGTGGTGGACCTTCCTCTTTCAGACGGATTTCGAGTCATTTGGGTGGTAGTAGATCTTCCCCGATTACCCTCTGCTCAAGGGTTGGCAGTCTTGTTTCTCCGTCATGTGTTCAGGCTCTATGGGTTGCCCAGGGATATTGTCTCTGATCGGGGTCCGCAATTCATTGCTCGTTTCTGGAAACGTTTTTGTGCCTCATTAAATATGAAACTCTCTTTAACATCTGGGTACCATCCACAATCTAACGGACAAACCGAACGAGTTAACCAGTCATTAAAACAGTATTTACGGTTGTATTCGGCCAAACTCCAGAATGATTGGTCTGAATTTCTTCCGTTAGCCGAATTTGCTTATAATAACTCTTGTCATTCTTCCACCAAGGAGTCCCCATTCTTTTCAGTCTTTGGCTTTCATCCTAGAGCAAACTCTTTTTTTCCTCATTCTCCAGTCTCCTCGTTGACCTTAACCTCCCATCTCAGAACAATTTGAAAAAAAGTGCACCTTGCCTTGAGAAAAGCTGCCTTCCGAGAAAATAAATTTTCTGATAGGCTCCGACGTCCTTGCACTTTTAAGGTGGGAGATAAGGTATGGTTGTCAACTCGCAACATCAAGTTCCGACAATCTTCGTCTAGATTGGGACCCAAATTTATTGGACCATTCCTTATCATTAAGAAGGTCAACCCAGTTGCTTTCCGGGTACGCTTGCCGAGATCTCTCAAAATTGGCAATACTTTTCACTGTTCTCATTTGAAACAGTAATTTCCTTCCAGGAGATTTCCTCGGAGGACTTCCCAGGGTAGATCTCCGGTGGATGTTCAGAGGCAACAAGAGTTCTTGGTGGAGAAGGTTTTAGATTCTAAGCTTTCTCGGGGTCGGCTCTATTTTTTGGTCCACTGGAAAGGTTATGGCCCTGAAGAAAGATCTTGGGTGTTGGATAAAGATTTACATGCTCCCAAGCTGAAGAGGATTTTCTTTCAGGAGTTTCCTCAGAAACCTGGCTCTAGGGGTTCTTTAACCCCTCCTCAAGGGGGGGGGGTACTGTTAGGCGCGGCGGTCTTCGGCCGTGCCCAGACTGAGCAGCGGTCACAGCCGCCGCACCTCTCTCCTTCCCTGTCCCCCGCACGGCGCCTAGCAACGCCAGGACGCCGTGCGCACAATAGCCGCCGGGTCCCTGGCAACGCAGGACGCCGTGCGTGCAGGGCCGCCGGGTACATAGCAACGGGGACGCCACAGGTGGACCGCGTTCCCCGTTGCTAAGAATAGTTAATTAGGTTGCTCGTGCAGCAGGGCAGCTGCACGGCAACTAGTAATTAGGGTCTGGGGGCTGGTCCTGCTGGCCCTCCTGTAATTGGCCAGCAGAGCCTTTTTATGTGAGCCAGCACACTGCAGCCCCGCCGGTGATAGCTTCTTGTATGCTGTTCCTGCCTTGCAGAACTCTGTTCCTGTCAGCCGTGTTTGGTGGATCTTGCTCCCTGCCCTTTGGTACTTTGGAGGTCCGAAGCCGGTCCTGGGAATCCTTCTAGTCCTTGCGAACCTGTTTGTCATCTGGGGTTCTCGCCCGGTTTCGTGAGTAGCGGCTTCTGCCGCGTGTTGCGGCCTATGCCGCTTAGTGTTTACTTTACTGTGAATTGGTGCATTTGCGGAGGTTTCCGCTTTCACTGTCCTCCCCGGAACTCGGCGGTGCCGTGTAGGGGAGTGGACAGTAGTTTCTTTGTAGTTCTTTTTCCTTTGGCGGCGAGCCGCACATACGGTTAGTTTTTAGGTAGTTTATAGCTCCTAGCATGGTTGTTTCAGTTAGAGGTCCCCTTGTTATTACCCTGTCTCAGTTCACGCCTTGTCTCTCTTTAAGACCTGAGGGGGCATCGGAGTTGGGCAGACCTAATCCGCCCTTCAAACGCGGCTGCCATGGGCCCAAGAAACCATAGTCGTTCAGGCGTGAATTGATAACACGGGTAAGACAACGGAGGTAGGGTGCTAGGGGCTTTTTCCTTCCCATTTCCCAATCCCAGCATTCCGTCTTGGTGCTCAGGACTCACTACATAAGATCTCCCCTGTCCTGAGCATCAGGATCGTAACATTTATAGGGTTAAGCCCCCAGGCCGATCGACAAGGCTTCTCCCTCACTGGGGGTCCCTAATACTAGGTATGGGTCCGGGGTGCAGGACCCCATAACGTCGGCACAGGTCAGCTACCCCAGGTCAGCACACAGGTGAGAATTAATAAGGGTTAATAAGAAGCACAGAAGTGCTATGTAAGTGGTGTGATTAAAATGATACAAAAATATATACAAAGTGATAGGGAAAATCATAAGTGTTAATAAAGTGTTAGGGTGTGCCGACCTGAAGCAGCCCAGCCATACCAACACAGGGGCCACCGCACCCCACACACACCCCATAAATAATTACAAATATGTCTGGGTTAAATTCCCAGTGTAAGTCCACATGGTAATGGCTCCTACAGCATCTGAGAGCCAGCTTACCTGGAGATACCCCTAGCTTCTCCTATGGCACTCTGGAGTCAGCAATCCCTCCTAATGCTGACCCATCCATGCCTCTCTAAATACAATGCACAAAATGGTAAGCTGCTCAATCAGATTGTGTTGTCACTCAGGTGCTAAAAGGGAGGGGTAATTCTGTGTAGGAAAAAAAAATGTGTTCCCTAATGCACACCGAGTGAAAAATATTACTACATAATAGTCAGATAATACGGAGATCTTAGTTGCGTATATCTGCAGATATAGGGTTAAGCCCCCAGGCCGATCGACAAGGCTTCTCCGTCACTGGGGGTCCCTAATACTAGGTATGGGTCCGGGTGCAGGACCCCATAATGTCGGCACAGGTCGGCTACCCCAGGTCAGCACACAGGTGAGAATTAATAAGGGTTAATAAGAAGCACAGAAGTGCTATTTAAGTGGTGTGATCAAAATAATACAAAAATATATACAAAGTGATAGGGAAAATCATAAGTGTTAATAAAGTGTTAGGTTGTGCCGACCTGAAGCAGCCCAGCCATACCGACACAGGGGCCACCGCACCCCACACCCACTCCATAAATAATTACTAATATGTCTGGGTTAAATTCCCAGTGTAAGTCCACATGGTAATGGCTCCTACAGCATCTGAGAGCCAGCTTACCTGGAGATACCCCTAGCTTCTCCTATGGCACTCTGGAGTCAGCAATCCCTCCTAATGCTGACCCATCCATGCCTCTCTAAAAACAATGCACAAAATGGTAAGCTGCTCAATCAGATTGTGATGTCACTCAGGTGCTAAAAGGGAGGGGTAATTCTGTGTAGGAAAAAACAATGTCTTCTCTAATGCACACAGAGTGAAAAATATTACTACATAATAGTCAGATAATATGGAGATCTTAGTTGCGTATATTTGCAGATATAGGGTTAAGCCCCCAGGCCGATCGACAAGGCTTCTCCGTCACTGGGGGTCCCTAATACTAGGTATGGGTCCGGGGTGCAGGACCCCATAATGTCGGCACAGGTCGGCTACACAGAATTACCCCTCCCTTTTAGCACCTGAGTGACATCACAATCTGATTGAGCAGCTTACCATTTTGTGCATTATACTCCAGTATATGCACAGTTTTTACTATAAAACATACTAGAATAATCCAAGAAAGTAATTATAAATATCATCTTTAGTATTATTATAATCATTTTTACTGTCAAAACCAGTCAACTTCCAGAAGGGCTGATGGACAGTGCCGCCGAGGGGGGCCCGGGTGGCAGCATTGTGCATTTGACGTCCGGCCTCCAGATGATTAAAGCTAGTGCAATCGGAGCTTGCAGAGTGGCAACCGCAGATTGCAGACCTGCAGCCAATCAGGATCCGCCTCTGCAGCTGCTCCTTATTGGAAGCCGGTTTGAGAGCTCCAATAGGCTCTTGATCAATGCCATATTCGAAATGAAGGTGTCGCTGCCTCTCACATGGCTGCATGCCTAGCACCAAATGCACACTCATTTAAGTTTCATATTCAGCTAACATCCTCCTGATAAAGTCACCCTATATATTCATCCACTACTTCAGAATAGTATGCCAGGGAATATTGTCTTCCCTTTGTTTTATAGATTATTTTCATAGATTGTATACTGTACATGAAGCTGCAAACAGCACACACACACATGCCACACTGATCACTGAAAGGGAATGTTTGTATCTTACTTGTAGAAATCACATCCATTCCAGTACTTGGAATGAGTATTGTACTGCTACATGTATGTCCAGCTCTGCATAGCCCACCTTTCCATTGCACACATTTAGGGAGCAGTGGTGATGTAGGTCTCCTTGGCGATTTTTTTTATCTTTTGCATGTGTCTAACTCACAGTACAAAGAGCTGGAATGATGATTGATGTGTACGGGAGATGCACGGTCTCGGGGAATATTTTGAAAATGTACTGGGTATTCTTGGGAGGTGACTAAGCTGACACACAGAGATGGTCCCTCTTATGGGTATTTTATGAGAGTATCGTGGGCGTGACGCTGAAAGAGTTTGCGTACATAGGTACAGAATCATTAACATAGGAAGCCGTATTGGGATGAATAATGCTCAGCTGCCATAAGTCTGGTGCAAAAACCTAACCTGCTGCCATCTCTAACTGCAAGATAGACACTGGCAACAGTTTGGCAGCTGACAAGAGAGACACAATGTTCCCTGTTTGTTTCTTTCTGCATAGTGAGTTCACCGTGTAATTAGTTGAGTAGTTTCTCCAAAGCCAAATAGAGTAAACAGTTTAAAAAGGACTTTAAATGCTAAAGACGTCCAAAATCCGTATTTGTCTGTTGACTTTTCAGGACGTAGCATTGCTGTGTTCTATAAACTAATTGTGACTCAGTAGCTGTAATGTCATGATGATTTTTTAGTTCAGCTAATAAAGCTCTTCAAAACAGCAATAACATGAAAAAATGTAAGTTTTTTTTAATAACTCTGGCAAACTATAATACATAGCTTTGCATTTTTCATTTCCCCTTAGTTTGTTTCTAAAAACTTATATTAATTATATGAATATTTAGTTGAACACAGATTGACTAGTGTCATGACAACCACAGTCATATGGCACATGAGAATACACTCTTTGGGATGCTCCTCTGAGCTCCTTCCACACTGTAAAATGATCCCGCTCCTTTCCCCCATCTGTTATCACATGACATGCTTAGAGCCTGTGAGACTGAAAGCGTGACTTTCACATATACTTGACCACTCTTTGATGTGGCCGTACTACTGAATAGATAAGCACAGTGGGGTTGTCCATAGACCATCAATATTTAGCAAACATTTATGGTTCAAGGTCAATGGTGAACGCTTTCTTCCAGATCTGTGGTTTGGATTGATGTTTCTGTGCCTTCACTGGCTTTGTACCAATGGTTTGTGAGACTAGTACAGTAACTGGAAAGCACGTGGGTACAGTAGGTTCTAAGATTGCATGGTAGCTTAGTGGAAGGTGCAGTGCTGGGAATGTGTGAATGCGAATAGAAGTGGGTCAGTGCGCAGATCATGGTGGCCAGTCACAGGGGTCATCTTAACAGAATTGTAAGCCAAGGGCAAAGCAATGCACTAGAGCCCCTATGATTGGACAACCATTGCCCCCTCCCCTCATTAATAAAACCAGATCCCAAATCTGATAATCCCCCCCTATTCACAATTTAAAATAAATCAGACCCCCTTTTATACTCCAGCAGCCATGCACCTCTGACTCTGGCCTATGGCAGCAACTGCGTGCACCACTGTATCCGGCTTATGGCAGTGACTGAGTGCACCTCTGAATCAGGATCATGGCAGTGACTGTGTGCACCTCTGAATCAGGCTTATGGCAGTGACTGAGTGCACCTCTGAATCAGGCTTATGGCAGTGACTGTGTAGACCTCTGAATCAGGCTCATGGTAGTGACTGTGTGCACCTCTGAATCAGGCTCATGGCAGTGAGTGTGTGCACCTCTGAATCAGGCTCATGGCAGTGACTGCGTGCACCTCTGAATCAGGCTCATGGCAGCAACAGCGTGCACCTCGGAATAAGGCTCATGGCAGTGACTGTGTGCACCTCGGAATAAGGCTCATGGCAGTGACTGTGTGCACCTCTGAATCAGGCTCATGGCAGCAACAGCGTGCACCTCGGAATAAGGCTCATGGCAGTGACTGCGTGCACCTCGGAATAAGGCTCATGGCAGTGACTGTGTGCACCTCGGAATAAGGCTCATGGCAGTGACTGTGTGCACCTCGGAATAAGGCTCATGGCAGTGACTGTGTGCACCTCGGAATAAGGCTCATGGCAGTGACTGCGTGCACCTCTGAATCAGGCTCATGGCCGTGACTGCGTGCACCTCTGAATCAGGCTCATGGCAGTGACTGCATGCACCTCTGAATCAGGCTCATGGCAGTGACTGCGTGCACCTCTGAATCAGGCTCATGGCAGTGACTGCGTGCACCTCTGTCAGACTCATGGCAGTGACTGCGTGCACCTCTGAATCAGGCTCATGGCAGTGACTGCGTGCACCTTTGAATCAGGATCATGGCAGTGACTGCGTGCACCTCTGAAACAGGCTCATGGCAGTGACTGCGTGCACCTCAAAATCAGGCTCATGGCAGTGACTGCGTGCACCTCTGAATCAGGCTCATGGCAGTGACTGCGTGCACCTCAAAATCAGGCTCATGGCAGTGACTGCGTGCACCTCAAAATCAGGCTCATGGCAGTGACTGTGTGCACCTCTGAATCAGGCTCATGGCAGTGACTGTGTGCATCTCGGAATCAGAATCATGGCAGTGACTGTGTGTACCTCTGAATCAGGCTCATGGCAGTGACTGTGTGCACCTCTGAATCAGGCTTATGGCAGTAACTGAGTGCATTTCGGAATCAGGATCATGGCAGTGACTGTGTGCACCTCTGAATCAGGCTCATGGCAGTAACTGAGTGCATTTCGGAATCAGGATCATGGCAGTGACTGTGTGCACCTCTGAATCAGGCTCATGGCAGTGACTGTGTGCACCTTTGATTCAGGCTCATGGCAGTGACTGCGTGCACCTCTGAATCTAAAGAGTGTCACACGTTGTATAGAGTGATAAGTACACGCCTGTAGTATTATATAAAGCAAATCACTTGTCCAGCAGTCTAGCTGCTGAGAATTATGGCACGGGGAATTCTTTATGTAATTAATAATAATTTCGTACATTGGGCCTAATTCAGACCTGATCGCTGGGCAGACGATTTTTGCACTGCTGCGATCAGATAGTCGCCGCCTACAGGGGGAGTTGGTTTTCGCTGTGCAAGTGTGCGAACGCATGTGTAGCAGAGCTGTACAAACAGATTTTGTGCAGTCCCTACGCACCCAGGACTTACTCAGCCGCTGCGATCACTTCAGCCTGTCTGGGACCGGAATTGGCGTCAGACACCCTCCCTGCATACGCTTGGATACACCTGCGTTTTTCCAACCTCTCCCTGAAAATGGTCAGTTGCCACCCACAAACGCCCTCTTCCTGTCAATCGCCTTTCGTTCACCCGTGCAAATGGATTCTTCGCACAAACCCATCGCTGAGCGACGATCCGCTTTGTACCCGTGCAATGTGCCTGCGCAGGTTAGAGCTGATCGCAGGCTGTACGAAAACGCAGCCTAGTGATCAGGTCTGAATTACCCCCATTATGTCTAGCCAAAACACATAAACAACATCAATGGTACCAATGGGAAACTTTATACATTAATCCATCAAATGATTTAATATTTCATATGTGCGATGCCTTCAGGTAGTAGATGTGCAGAGCTATATTCTTTAAGGCTTTTGGTCCGGTAACTGTGTAATGAGTATACACCACGGTAAGTGAATGATGTCAGTGCAGAATCAATGGCTTCATCCCTTCTTGTCTATACAAATACATACTGTAGCTGGGATATAGGTTTAAGATAGGATGCAGTGAGTATATAGAGAAGTCTACATGGAGACAACTAAAGGGTGGCATATTTCATCCCCTCCCCCTTGTTACCCACAATGCCAATACATATTACATGTTACATGTCTATCCAATAATATCTATTATATAACCAGTGTTCGTCTAGCGTAAGCACAATGAACACCATACATTTGAATTCCCACTGGTGGTGCACACATGTGAAGTCACAGTTATGAGGTGGTACACACCTGTACTCTCATGTGCACCACCATCCCCCATGACATCTTGTGGCCAGGACACATACAGTACCAAAGCATATGTGTCCACACTCACCCTCCCAGCCAGCAAACACTCCAGGTCTAAGTATGTTTTTGCCCCTTGGCCAGGAAATCTGGCCATACAGTATTCTTCATGCTTTCATGCCCCGTGTCCATGGTGCAATGTGCAATAAACAATGAAATAGAAACAACTGGTCTCTTCATTCTCACATGCAGCCCAACCCCAAAGCTAGAGAACATTTAACAGTAAGACAACAAGCTTTGAGACAACAAGATCTCCATGCTATATGTCTTTATGGTACACTAGCTCAAAAACAAGTTTGCTCTCATTCTCCTAGAGGCTGTGGTGACCGGGGTAATTGACAAGATTGGGGACCCTGGGGTGTTTGTATTGCCACGTCAGTGGTTTCAGTATATTGGTCAGGTGTTTTCACTTCTTATCCACAGACTTTTCATACAGCCAGACCTAAATGCTTCTTTACTTGTAATCATTATACATTTGAATGTGAGGTTGGGTAAATAACGTGGTAATGTCAGCCATATGCATAATGTACTTCAATGTAGTAGTAAATATTTTCAAACTCAACTTGAAAAAAAGTCTCATAGTATATTCATTTTAACCCTTCCATAAGACCACTCTTACAAGGTGAAATCTTGGGACCCTTGTCCCTACCAGCATATTCTCCTTTATTACTCTCATCTGCCCTGACAGAGATGACGCTTTCTATGACCATGCCTTCATTCAGGGCTGTTTTTTCGTATGAGCTCAGTGGGCAGTTGCCCAAAGGCCCCAGGATTATAAGGGCCTTAGGCTGAAAGCTGTGGATCCCTTTTTACCAGGTGTACCAGATTTATGAAATCAGCCCTTGGGAACCAGAGATATCTGACTTCAAGCAGTGGTCCCCATCTGAACCTGTTAATTGCTCTTTTTGTCCACCTTTTGGTGGACACTGGAAACTTGTCTCTAATATGCCCAGAACCAGAGATATCAGCCTTCCAGCAGCTGGCCCCTGCTCAAGCTCCACATGACTGGGATGCAGTTTTATATTTATGCCGGTGGATTGCTCTAGCTCCTGAACTCTGATCCAAAACTCCCCAGCACCTCCGGAAAGATGAGACTCTCTAATTTTTTATCCCAAAGCTAAGAAATGTATTTGCAGGAACAGGGGATATCTGCAGTCAAGCAAGCTGCGCCGCCCCCACACTGGAAAATAATGAACATTAAGCTCACTCCACTATCCACCCCTCCCTTGCTTATTAAACACCCCCTACCACCCTGGAAGTCATGTACTGGGGCCCCTTCATTCAGCACAATGTCCACTTCTACAGTTTAGTGTTCTCCATTCAGCCCCATCTCCCGCTATCTGCAGCCAATCAGGATCCGCCTCTGCAGCTGCACCTTATTGGAAGCCGGTTTGAGAGCTCCAATAGGCTCTTGATCAATGCCATATTCGAAATGAAGGTGTCGCTGCCTCTCACATGGCTGCATGCCTAGCGCCAAATGCACACTCATTTAAGTTTCATATTCAGCTAACATCCTCCTGATAAAGTTACCCTATATATTCATCCACTACTTCAGAATAGTATGCCAGAGAATATTGTCTTCCCTTTGTTTTATAGATTATTTTCATAGATTGTATACTGTACATGAAGCTGCAAACAGCACACACACATGCCACACTGATCACTGAAAGGGAATGTTTGTATCTTACTTGTAGAAATCACACCCATTCCAGTACTTGGAATGAGTATTGTACTGCTACATGTATGTCCAGCTCTGCATAGCCCGCCTTTCCATTGCACACATTTAGGGAGCAGTGGTGATGTAGGTCTCCTTGGCGAATTTTTTTATCTTCTGCATGTGTCTAACTCACAGTACAAAGAGCTGGAATGATGATTGATGTGTACGGGAGATGCACGGTCTCGGGGAATATTTTGAAAATGTACTGGGTATTCTTGGGAGGTGACTAAGCTGACACACAGAGATGGTCCCTCTTATGGGTATTTTATGAGAGTATCGTGGGCGTGACGCTGATAGAGTTTGCGTACATAGGTACAGAATCATTAACATAGGAAACCGTATTGGGATGCAGTTTTATATTTATGCCGGTGGATTGCTCTAGCTCCTGAACTCTGATCCAAAACTCCCCAGCACCTCCGGAAAGATGAGACTCTCTAATTTTTTATCCCAAAGCTAAGAAATGTATTTGCAGGAACAGGGGATATCTGCAGTCAAGCAAGCTGCGCCGCCCCCACACTGGAAAATAATGAACATTAAGCTCACTCCACTATCCACCCCTCCCTTGCTTATTAAACACCCCCTACAACCCTGGAAGTCATGTACTGGGGCCCCTTCATTCAGCACAATGTCCACTTCTACAGTTTAGTGTTCTCCATTCAGCCCCATCTCCCGCTATCTGCAGCCAATCAGGATCCGCCTCTGCAGCTGCACCTTATTGGAAGCCGGTTTGAGAGCTCCAATAGGCTCTTGATCAATGCCATATTCGAAATGAAGGTGTCGCTGCCTCTCACATGGCTGCATGCCTAGCGCCAAATGCACACTCATTTAAGTTTCATATTCAGCTAACATCCTCCTGATAAAGTTACCCTATATATTCATCCACTACTTCAGAATAGTATGCCAGAGAATATTGTCTTCCCTTTGTTTTATAGATTATTTTCATAGATTGTATACTGTACATGAAGCTGCAAACAGCACACACACATGCCACACTGATCACTGAAAGGGAATGTTTGTATCTTACTTGTAGAAATCACACCCATTCCAGTACTTGGAATGAGTATTGTACTGCTACATGTATGTCCAGCTCTGCATAGCCCGCCTTTCCATTGCACACATTTAGGGAGCAGTGGTGATGTAGGTCTCCTTGGCGAATTTTTTTATCTTCTGCATGTGTCTAACTCACAGTACAAAGAGCTGGAATGATGATTGATGTGTACGGGAGATGCACGGTCTCGGGGAATATTTTGAAAATGTACTGGGTATTCTTGGGAGGTGACTAAGCTGACACACAGAGATGGTCCCTCTTATGGGTATTTTATGAGAGTATCGTGGGCGTGACGCTGATAGAGTTTGCGTACATAGGTACAGAATCATTAACATAGGAAACCGTATTGGGATGGATAATGATCAGCTGTTATAAGTCTGGTGCAAAAACCTAACCTGCTGCCATCTCTAACTGCAAGATAGACACTGGCAACAGTTTGGCAGCTGACAAGAGAGACACAATGTTCCCTGTTTGTTTCTTTCTGCATAGTGAGTTCACCGTGTAATTAGTTGAGTAGTTTCTCCAAAGCCAAATAGAGTAAACAGTTTAAAAAGGACTTTAAATGCTAAAGACGTCCAAAATCCGTATTTGTCTGTTGACTTTTCAGGACGTAGCATTGCTGTGTTCTATAAACTAATTGTGAATCAGTAGCTGTAATGTCATGATGATTTTTTAGTTCAGCTAATAAAGCTCTTCAAAACAGCAATAACATGAAAAAATTAGAGATGAGCGCCGGAAATTTTTCGGGTTTTGTGTTTTGGTTTTGGGTTCGGTTCCGCGGCCGTGTTTTGGGTTCGACCGTGTTTTGGCAAAACCTCACCGAATTTTTTTTGTCGGATTCGGGTGTGTTTTGGATTCGGGTGTTTTTTTCAAAAAACCCTAAAAAACAGCTTAAATCATAGAATTTGGGGGTCATTTTGATCCCAAAGTATTATTAACCTCAAAAACCATAATTTACACTCATTTTCAGTCTATTCTGAATACCTCACAATATTATTTTTAGTCCTAAAATTTGCACCGAGGTCGCTGTGTGAGTAAGATAAGCGACCCTAGTGGCCGACACAAACACCGGGCCCATCTAGGAGTGGCACTGCAGTGTCACGCAGGATGGCCCTTCCAAAAAACCCTCCCCAAACAGCACATGACGCAAAGAAAAAAAGAGGCGCAATGAGGTAGCTGACTGTGTGAGTAAGATAAGCGACCCTAGTGGCCGACACAAACACCGGGCCCATCTAGGAGTGGCACTGCAGTGTCACGCAGGATGGCCCTTCCAAAAAACCCTCCCCAAACAGCACATGACGCAAAGAAAAAAAGAGGCGCAATGAGGTAGCTGACTGTGTGAGTAAGATAAGCGACCCTAGTGGCCGACACAAACACCGGGCCCATCTAGGAGTGGCACTGCAGTGTCACGCAGGATGGCCCTTCCAAAAAACCCTCCCCAAACAGCACATTACGCAAAGAAAAAAAGAGGCGCAATGAGGTAGCTGACTGTGTGAGTAAGATAAGCGACCCTAGTGGCCGACACAAACACCGGGCCCATCTAGGAGTGGCACTGCAGTGTCACGCAGGATGGCCCTTCCAAAAAACCCTCCCCAAACAGCACATGACGCAAAGAAAAAAAGAGGCGCAATGAGGTAGCTGACTGTGTGAGTAAGATAAGTGACCCTAGTGGCCGACACAAACACCGGGCCCATCTAGGAGTGGCACTGCAGTGTCACGCAGGATGGCCCTTCCAAAAAACTCTCCCCAAACAGCACATGACGCAAAGAAAAAAAGAGGCGCAATGAGGTAGCTGACTGTGTGAGTAAGATAAGCGACCCTAGTGGCCGACACAAACACCGGGCCCATCTAGGAGTGGCACTGCAGTGTCACGCAGGACGGCCCTTCCAAAAACCCTCCCCAAACAGCACATGATGCAAAGAAAAAAAGAGGCGCAATGAGGTAGCTGACTGTGTGAGTAAGATAAGCGACCCTAGTGGCCGACACAAACACCGGGCCCATCTAGGAGTGTCACTGCAGTGTCACGCAGGATGGCCCTTCCAAAAAACCCTCCCCAAACAGCACATGACGCAAAGAAAAAAAGAGGCGCAATGAGGTAGCTGACTGTGTGAGTAAGATAAGCGACCCTAGTGGCCGACACAAACACCGGGCCCATCTAGGAGTGGCACTGCAGTGTCACGCAGGATGGCCCTTCCAAAAAACCCTCCCCAAACAGCACATGATGCAAAGATAAAAAGAGGCGCAATGAGGTAGCTGACTGTGTGAGTAAGATAAGCGACCCTAGTGGCCGACACAAACACCGGGCCCATCTAGGAGTGGCACTGCAGTGTCACGCAGGATGGCCCTTCCAAAAAACCCTCCCCAAACAGCACATGACGCAAAGAAAAATTAAAGAAAAAAGAGGTGCAAGATGGAATTGTCCTTGGGCCCTCCCACTTACCCTTATGTTGTATAAACAGGACATGCACACTTTAACCAACCCATCATTTCAGTGACAGGGTCTGCCACACGACTGTGACTGAAATGACGGGTTGGTTTGGACCCCCACCAAAAAAGAAGCAATTAATCTCTCCTTGCACAAACTGGCTCTACAGAGGCAAGATGTCCACCTCATCATCATCCTCCGATATATCACCGTGTACATCCCCCTCCTCACAGATTATCAATTCGTCCCCACTGGAATCCACCATCTCAGCTCCCTGTGTACTTTGTGGAGGCAATTGCTGCTGGTCAATGTCTCCACGGAGGAATTGATTATAATTAATTTTAATGAACATCATCTTCTCCACATTTTCTGGATGTAACCTCGTACGCCGATTGCTGACAAGGTGAGCGGCGGCACTAAACACTCTTTCGGAGTACACACTTGTGGGAGGGCAACTTAGGTAGAATAAAGCCAGTTTGTGCAAGGGCCTCCAAATTGCCTCTTTTTCCTGCCAGTATAAGTACGGACTGTGTGACGTGCCTACTTGGATGCGGTCACTCATATAATCCTCCACCATTCTTTCAATGGTGAGAGAATCATATACAGTGACAGTAGACGACATGTCCGTAATCGTTGTCAGGTCCTTCAGTCCGGACCAGATGTCAGCATCAGCAGTCGCTCCAGACTGCCCTGCATCACCGCCAGCGGGTGGGCTCGGAATTCTGAGCCTTTTCCTTGCACCCCCAGTTGCGGGAGAATGTGAAGGAGGAGATGTTGACAGGTCGCGTTCCGCTTGACTTGACAATTTTGTCACCAGCAGGTCTTTCAACCCCAGCAGACTTGTGTCTGCCGGAAAGAGAGATCCAAGGTAGGCTTTAAATCTAGGATCGAGCACGGTGGCCAAAATGTAGTGCTCTGATTTCAACAGATTGACCACCCGTGAATCCTTGTTAAGCGAATTAAGGGCTCCATCCACAAGTCCCACATGCCTAGCGGAATCGCTCCGTGTTAGCTCCTCCTTCAATGTCTCCAGCTTCTTCTGCAAAAGCCTGATGAGGGGAATGACCTGACTCAGGCTGGCAGTGTCTGAACTGACTTCACGTGTGGCAAGTTCAAAGGGCATCAGAACCTTGCACAACGTTGAAATCATTCTCCACTGCGCTTGAGACAGGTGCATTCCACCTCCTATATCGTGCTCAATTGTATAGGCTTGAATGGCCTTTTGCTGCTCCTCCAACCTCTGAAGCATATAGAGGGTTGAATTCCACCTCGTTACCACTTCTTGCTTCAGATGATGGCAGGGCAGGTTCAGTAGTTTTTGGTGGTGCTCCAGTCTTCTGTACGTGGTGCCTGTACGCCGAAAGTGTCCCGCAATTCTTCTGGCCACCGACAGCATCTCTTGCACGCCCCTGTCGTTTTTTAAAAAATTTCTGCACCACTAAATTCAAGGTATGTGCAAAACATGGGACGTGCTGGAATTTGCCCATATTTAATGCACACACAATATTGCTGGCGTTGTCCGATGCCACAAATCCACAGGAGAGTCCAATTGGGGTAAGCCATTCCGCGATGATCTTCCTCAGTTGCCGTAAGAGGTTTTCAGCTGTGTGCGTATTCTGGAAAGCGGTGATACAAAGCGTAGCCTGCCTAGGAAAGAGTTGGCGTTTGCGAGATGCTGCTACTGGTGCCGCCGCTGCTGTTCTTGCGGCGGGAGTCCATACATCTACCCAGTGGGCTGTCACAGTCATATAGTCCTGACCCTGCCCTGCTCCACTTGTCCACATGTCCGTGGTTAAGTGGACATTGGGTACAACTGCATTTTTTAGGACACTGGTGAGTCTTTTTCTGACGTCCGTGTACATTCTCGGTATCGCCTGCCTAGAGAAGTGGAACCTAGATGGTATTTGGTAACGGGGGCACACTGCCTCAATAAATTGTCTAGTTCCCTGTGAACTAACGGCGGATACCGGACGCACGTCTAACACCAACATAGTTGTCAAGGCCTCAGTTATCCGCTTTGCAGCAGGATGACTGCTGTGATATTTCATCTTCCTCGCAAAGGACTGTTGGACAGTCAATTGCTTACTGGAAGTAGTACAAGTGGGCTTACGACTTCCCCTCTGGGATGACCATCGACTCCCAGCAGCAACAACAGCAGCGCCAGCAGCAGTAGGCGTTACACGCAAGGATGCATCGGAGGAATCCCAGGCAGGAGAGGACTCGTCAGAATTGCCAGTGACATGGCCTGCAGGACTATTGGCATTCCTGGGGAAGGAGGAAATTGACACTGAGGGAGTTGGTGGGGTGGTTTGCGTGAGCTTGGTTACAAGAGGAAGGGATTTACTGGTCAGTGGACTGCTTCCGCTGTCGCCCAAAGTTTTTGAACTTGTCACTGACTTATTATGAATGCGCTGCAGGTGACGTATAAGGGAGGATGTTCCGAGGTGGTTAACGTCCTTACCCCTACTTATTACAGCTTGACAAAGGCAACACACGGCTTGACAACTGTTGTCCGCTTTTCTGTTGAAATACCTCCACACTGAAGAGCTGATTTTTTGGGTATTTTCACCAGGCATGTCAACGGCCATATTCCTCCCACGGACAACAGGTGTCTCCCCGGGTGCCTGACTTAAACAAACCACCTCACCATCAGAATCCTCCTGGTCAATTTCCTCCCCAGCGCCAGCAACACCCATATCCTCCTCATCCTGGTGTACTTCAACATCTTCATCTTCAATCTGACTATCAGGAACTGGACTGCGGGTGCTCCTTCCAGCACTTGCAGGGGGCGTGCAAATGGTGGAAGGCGCATGCTCTTCACGTCCAGTGTTGGGAAGGTCAGGCATCGCAACCGACACAATTGGACTCTCCTTGTGGATTTGGGATTTCGAAGAACGCACAGTTCTTTGCGGTGCTTTTGCCAGCTTGAGTCTTTTCAGTTTTCTAGCGAGAGGCTGAGTGCTTCCATCCTCATGTGAAGCTGAACCACTAGCCATGAACATAGGCCAGGGCCTCAGCCGTTCCTTGCCACTCCGTGTGGTAAATGGCATATTGGCAAGTTTACGCTTCTCCTCCGACAATTTTATTTTAGGTTTTGGAGTCCTTTTTTATACTGATATTTGGTGTTTTGGATTTGACATGCTCTGTACTATGACATTGGGCATCGGCCTTGGCAGACGACGTTGCTGGCATTTCATCGTCTCGGCCATGACTAGTGGCAGCAGCTTCAGCACGAGGTGGAAGTGGATCTTGATCTTTCCCTAATTTTGGAACCTCAACATTTTTGTTCTCCATATTTTAATAGGCACAACTAAAAGGCACCTCAGGTAAACAATGGAGATGGATGGATACTAGTATACAATTATGGATGGACTGCCGAGTGCCGACACAGAGGTAGCTACAGCCGTGGACTATTGTACTGTACTGTGTCTGCTGCTAATATAGACTGGATGATAATGAGATGTAGTATGTATAAAGAAGAAAGAAAAAAAAACCACGGGTAGGTGGTATACAATTATGGATGGACTGCCGAGTGCCGACACAGAGGTAGCTACAGCCGTGGACTATTGTACTGTACTGTGTCTGCTGCTAATATAGACTGGATGATAATGAGATGTAGTATGTATAAAGAAGAAAGAAAAAAAAACCACGGGTAGGTGGTATACAATTATGGATGGACTGCCGAGTGCCGACACAGAGGTAGCTACAGCCGTGGACTACCGTACTGTACTGTGTCTGCTGCTAATATAGACTGGATGATAATGAGATGTAGTATGTATAAAGAAGAAAGAAAAAAAAAAAAACACGGGTAGGTGGTATACAATTATGGACGGACTGCCGAGTGCCGACACAGAGGTAGCTACAGCCGTGGACTACCGTACTGTACTGTGTCTGCTGCTAATATAGACTGGATGATAATGAGATGTAGTATGTATAAAGAAGAAAGAAAAAAAAACCACGGGTAGGTGGTATACAATTATGGATGGACTGCCGAGTGCCGACACAGAGGTAGCTACAGCCGTGGACTACCGTACTGTGTCTGCTGCTAATATAGACTGGTTGATAATGAGATGTAGTATGTATAAAGAAGAAAGAAAAAAAAAACCACGGGTAGGTGGTATACAATTATGGACGGACTGCCGAGTGCCGACACAGAGGTAGCTACAGCCGTGGACTACCGCACTGTACTGTGTCTGCTGCTAATATAGACTGGATGATAATGAGATGTAGTATGTATAAAGAAGAAAGAAAAAAAAAACCACGGGTAGGTGGTATACAATTATGGACGGACTGCCGAGTGCCGACACAGAGGTAGCTACAGCCGTGGACTACCGTACTGTGTCTGCTGCTAATATAGACTGGTTGATAATGAGATGTAGTATGTATAAAGAAGAAAAAAAAAAAAAACCACGGGTAGGTGGTATACAATTATGGACGGACTGCCGAGTGCCGACACAGAGGTAGCTACAGCCGTGGACTACCGTACTGTACTGTGTCTGCTGCTAATATAGACTGGATGATAATGAGATGTAGTATGTATAAAGAAGAAAGAAAAAAAAAACCACGGGTAGGTGGTATACAATTATGGATGGACTGCCGAGTGCCGACACAGAGGTAGCTACAGCCGTGAACTACCGTACTGTGTCTGCTGCGACTGGATGATAAATAATGATATAAAAAATATATATATATCACTACTGCAGCCGGACAGGTATATATTATATAATGACGGACCTGCTGGACACTGTCTGTCAGCAGAATGAGTTTTTTATTTTATAGAATAAAAAAACACCACACAAGTCACACGACGTGTGTTTAACTTTTACAGGCAGACATTCACAATACAATATAGTATACTATATACTGGTGGTCAGGTCACTGGTCAGTCACACTGGCAGTGGCACTCCTGCAGAAAAAAAGTGTGCACTGTTTAATTTTTTAATATGTACTCCTGGCTCCTGCTATAACCTAACTGCTCCCCAGTCTCCCCCACAATTAAGCTGTGTGAGCACAGTCAGATATTATACATAGATGATGCAGCAGCACACTGGGCTGAGCACAGATATGGTATGTGACTGAGTCACTGTGTATCGTTTTTTCAGGCAGAGAACGGATTATATTAAATAATATAAAACTGCACTGGTGGTCACTGGTCAGTCACTAGTATAACTAACTAATACTATCAGCAAAATTCTGCACTCTCTGTCTGAGTACTCCTCCTAAGCTCCAGTAAATGAAGTGTCACTGTCTCACTCTGTCACTAGTATAACTAACTAATACTATCAGCAAAATTCTGCACTCTCTGTCTGAGTACTCCTCCTAAGCTCCAGTAAATGAAGTGTCACTGTCTCACTCTCACTCTCCTATCTATTTCTTCTCTAAACGGAGAGGACGCCAGCCACGTCCTCTCACTATCAATCTCAATGCACGTGTAAAATGGCGGCGACGCGCGGCTCCTTATATAGAATCCGAGTCTCGCGATAGAATCAGAGCCTCGCGAGAATCCGTCAGCGTCATGATGACGTTCGGGCGCGCTCGGGTTAACCGAGCAAGGCGGGAAGATCCAAGTCGCTCGGATCCGTGTAAAAAAAGCTGAAGTTCGGGCGGGTTCGGATTCCGAGGAACCGAACCCGCTCATCTCTAACCCAAAGCAGTCCTTATTTTAAGTTTTCCTACCCCCTATATTCTAAGTAGTAAAAGTGTGCACATTCGGCACACAGCCCAAAAAGGGGTGTGTTTTTGCTGGCAAGGGGCATGGCCACACAATAGTGCCCCCAATTCAAATTACGCCACACAGTAGTGCAACATTATTCCCATTTTATCATGCGATAGTGTTCCTAATTCACATTACATCTAGAGATGAGCGGGTTCGGTTCCTCGGAATCCGAACCCGCCCGAACTTCAGGTTTTTTTACACGGGACCGAGCGACTCGGATCTTCCCGCCTTGCTCGGTTAACCCGAGCGCGCCCGAACGTCATCATCCCGCTGTCGGATTCTCGCGAGGCTCGGATTCTATCGCGAGACTCGGATTCTATATAAGGAGCCGCGCGTCGCCGCCATTTTCACACGTGCATTGAGATTGATAGGGAGAGGACGTGGCTGGCGTCCTCTCCGTTTAGACTAGAGTACTAGAGAGAGACACAAATTTTGGGGAGCATATTATTAGGAGGAGTACTACTTGCTGCTGATAGTGTGACCAGTGACCACCAGTTTAATTAATCCGTTCTCTGCCTGATAAAAAACGATACACAGTGTGACACAGTCACATACCATATCTGTGCTCAGCCCAGTGTGCTGCATCATATGTAATACTGTATATCATTATCTGACTGTGCTGAGTGCTCACTGCTCACACAGCTTAATTGTGGGGGAGACTGGGGAGCAGTTATAGCAGGAGTACATATTTTAAGTACAGTGCACACTTTTGCTGCCAGAGTGCCACTGCCAGTGTGACTGACCAGTGACCACTGACCACCAGTATTGTGATTGTCTGCTGACCACCAGTATAATTGTGATTGTCTGCCTGAAAAAGTTAAACACTCATCGTGTGGTGTTTTTATAAACGCATTCTGCAGACAGTGTCCAGCAGGTCCGTCATTACATAATATATACCTGTCCGGCTGCAGTACTAGTGTGATATATATATATATATATATTTTAATTTTATCTCATTATCATCCAGTCTATATTAGCAGCAGACACAGTACGGTAGTCCATGGCTGTAGCTACCTCTGTGTCGGCAGTCGCTCGTCCATCCATAATTGTATACCACCTACCCATGGTTTTTTTTTCTATCTTCTTGATACTAGTAGCTTACTTTAGGAGTCTGCAGTGCTGACAGACAGTGTCCAGCTTGTCCGTCATTACATAATATATACCTGTCCGGCTGCAGTACTAGTGTGATATATATATATATATTTTAATTGTATCTCATTATCATCCAGTCTATTTTAGCAGCAGACACAGTACGGTAGTCCACGGCTGTAGCTACCTCTGTGTCGGCAGTCGCTCGTCCATCCATAATTGTATACCACCTACCCGTGGTTTTTTTTTTTTTCTATCTTCTTGATACTAGTAGCTTACTTTAGGAGTCTGCAGTGCTGACAGACAGTGTCCAGCAGGTCCGTCATTACATAATATAAACCTGTCCGGCTGCAGTACTAGTGTGATATATATATATATTTTAATTTTATCTCATTATCATCCAGTCTATATTAGCAGCAGACACAGTACGGTAGTACACGGCTGTAGCTACCTCTGTGTCGGCAGTCGCTCGTCCATCCATAAGTATACTAGTATCCATCCATCTCCATTGTTTACCTGAGGTGCCTTTTAGTTGTGCCTATTAAAATATGGAGAACAAAAATGTTGAGGTTCCAAAAATAGGGAAAGATCAAGATCGACTTCCACCTCGTGCTGAAGCTGCTGCCACTAGTCATGGCCGAGACGATGAAATGCCAGCAACGTCGTCTGCCAAGGCCGATGCCCAATGTCATAGTACAGAGCATGTAAAATCCAAAACACCAAATATCAGTAAAAAAAGGACTCAAAAATCTAAAATAAAATTGTCGGAGGAGAAGCGTAAACTTGCCAATATGCCATTTACCACACGGAGTGGCAAGGAACGGCTGAGGCCCTGGCCTATGTTCATGGCAAGTGGTTCAGCTTCACATGAGGATGGAAGCACTCAGCCTCTCGCTAGAAAAATGAAAAGACTCAAGCTGGCAAAAGCACAGCAAAGAACTGTGCGTTCTTCGAAATCCCAAATCCACAAGGAGAGTCCAATTGTGTCGGTTGCGATGCCTGACCTTCCCAACACTGGACGTGAAGAGCATGCGCCTTCCACCATTTGCACGCCCCCTGCAAGTGCTGGAAGGAGCACCCGCAGTCCAGTTCCTGATAGTCAGATTGAAGATGTCAGTGTTGAAGTACACCAGGATGAGGAGGATTTGGGTGTTGCTGGCGCTGGGGAGGAAATTGACAAGGAGGATTCTGATGGTGAGGTGGTTTGTTTAAGTCAGGCACCCGGGGAGACACCTGTTGTCCGTGGGAGGAATATGGCCATTGACATGCCTGGTGAAAATACCAAAAAAATCAGCTCTTCGGTGTGGAAGTATTTCAACAGAAATGCGGACAACATTTGTCAAGCCATGTGTTGCCTTTGTCAAGCTGTAATAAGTAGGGGTCAGGACGTTAACCACCTCGGAACATCCTCCCTTATACGTCACCTGCAGCGCATTCATAATAAGTCAGTGACAAGTTCAAAAACTTTGGGCGACAGCGGAAGCAGTCCACTGACCAGTAAATCCCTTCCTCTTGTAACCAAGCTCACGCAAACCACCCCACCAACTCCCTCAGTGTCAATTTCCTCCTTCCCCAGGAATGCCAATAGTCCTGCAGGCCATGTCACTGGCAATTCTGACGAGTCCTCTCCTGCCTGGGATTCCTCCGATGCATCCTTGCGTGTAACGCCTACTGCTGCTGGCGCTGCTGTTGTTGCTGCTGGGAGTCGATGGTCATCCCAGAGGGGAAGTCGGAAAACCACTTGTACTACTTCCAGTAAGCAATTGACTGTCCAACAGTCCTTTGCGAGGAAGATGAAATATCACAGCAGTCATCCTGTTGCAAAGCGGATAATTGAGGCCTTGACAACTATGTTGGTGTTAGACGTGCGTCCGGTATCCGCCGATAGTTCACAGGGAACTAGACAATTTTTTGAGGTAGTGTGCCCCCGTTACCAAATACCATCTAGGTTCCACTTCTCTAGGCAGGCGATACCGAGAATGTACACGGACGTCAGAAAAAGACTCACCAGTGTCCTAAAAAATGCAGTTGTACCCAATGTCCACTTAACCACGGACATGTGGACAAGTGGAGCAGGGCAGGGTCAGGACTATATGACTGTGACAGCCCACTGGGTAGATGTATGGACTCCCGCCGCAAGAACAGCAGCGGCGGCACCAGTAGCAGCATCTCGCAAACGCCAACTCTTTCCTAGGCAGGCTACGCTTTGTATCACCGGTTTCCAGAATACGCACACAGCTGAAAACCTCTTACGGCAACTGAGGAAGATCATCGCGGAATGGCTTACCCCAATTGGACTCTCCTGTGGATTTGTGGCATCGGACAACGCCAGCAATATTGTGTGTGCATTAAATATGGGCAAATTCCAGCACGTCCTATGTTTTGCACATACCTTGAATTTGGTGGTGCAGAATTATTTAAAAAACGAGAGGGGCGTGCAAGAAATGCTGTCGGTGGCCAGAAGAATTGCGGGACACTTTCGGCGTACAGGCACCACGTACAGAAGACTGGAGCACCACCAAAAACGCCTAAACCTGCCCTGCCATCATCTGAAGCAAGAAGTGGTAACGAGGTGGAATTCAACCCTATATATGCTTCAGAGGTTGGAGGAGCAGCAAAAGGCCATTCAAGCCTATACAATTGAGCACGATATAGGAGGTGGAATGCACCTGTCTCAAGCGCAGTGGAGAATGATTTCAACGTTGTGCAAGGTTCTGCTGCCCTTTGAACTTGCCACACGTGAAGTCAGTTCAGACACTGCCAGCCTGAGTCAGGTCATTCCCCTCATCAGGCTTTTGCAGAAGAAGCTGGAGACATTGAAGGAGGAGCTAAAACAGAGCGATTCCGCTAGGCATGTGGGACTTGTGGATGCAGCCCTTAATTCGCTTAACAAGGATTCACGGGTGGTCAATCTGTTGAAATCAGAGCACTACATTTTGGCCACCGTGCTCGATCCTAGATTTAAAGCCTACCTTGGATCTCTCTTTCCGGCAGACACAGGTCTGCTGGGGTTGAAAGACCTGCTGGTGACAAAATTGTCAAGTCAAGCGGAACGCGACCTGTCAACATCTCCTCCTTCACATTCTCCCGCAACTGGGGGTGCGAGGAAAAGGCTCAGAATTCCGAGCCCACCCGCTGGCGGTGATGCAGGGCAGTCTGGAGCGACTGCTGATGCTGACATCTGGTCCGGACTGAAGGACCTGCCAACGATTACGGATACGGACATGTCGTCTACTGGCACTGCATATGATTCTCTCCCCATTGAAAGAATGGTGGAGGATTATATGAGTGACCGCATCCAAGTAGGCACGTCAGACAGTCCGTACTTATACTGGCAGGAAAAAGAGGCAATTTTGAGGCCCTTGCACAAACTGGCTTTATTCTACCTAAGTTGCCCTCCCACAAGTGTGTACTCCGAAAGAGTGTTTAGTGCCGCCGCTCACCTTGTCAGCAATCGGCGTACGAGGTTACTTCCAGAAAATGTGGAGAAGATGATGTTCATTAAAATGAATTATAATCAATTCCTCCGTGGAGACATTGACCAGCAGCAATTGCCTCCACAAAGTACACAGGGAGCTGAGATGGTGGATTCCAGTGGGGACGAATTGATAATCTGTGAGGAGGGGGATGTACACGGTGATATATCGGAGGATGATGATGAGGTGGACATCTTGCCTCTGTAGAGCCAGTTTGTGCAAGGAGAGATTAATTGCTTCTTTTTTGGTGGGGGTCCAAACCAACCCGTCATTTCAGTCCCAGTCGTGTGGCAGACCCTGTCACTGAAATGGTGGGTTGGTTAAAGTGTGCATGTCCAGTTTATACAACATAAGGGTGGGTGGGAGGGCCCAAGGACAATTCCATCTTGCACCTCTTTTTTCTTTCATTTTTCTTTGCGTCATGTGCTGTTGGGGAGTATTTTTTTGAAGGGCCATCCTGCGTGACACTGCAGTGCCACTCCTAGATGGGCCAGGTGTTTGTGTCGGCCACTAGGGTCGCTTATCTTACTCACACAGCTACCTCATTGCGCCTCTTTTTTTCTTTGCATCATGTGCTGTTTGGGGAGTGTTTTTTGGAAGGGCCATCCTGCGTGACACTGCAATGCCACTCCTAGATGGGCCAGGTGTTTGTGTCGGCCACTAGGGTCGCTTAGCTTACTCACACAGCTACCTCATTGCGCCTCTTTTTTTCTTTGCGTCATGTGCTGTTTGGGGAGTGTTTTTTGGAAGGGCCATCCTGCGTGACACTGCAGTGCCACTCCTAGATGGGCCAGGTGTTTGTGTCGGCCACTAGGGTCGCTTAGCTTACTCACACAGCTACCTCATTGCGCCTCTTTTTTTCTTTGCGTCATGTGCTGTTTGGGGAGTGTTTTTTGGAAGGGCCATCCTGCGTGACACTGCAGTGCCACTCCTAGATGGGCCAGGTGTTTGTGTCGGCCACTAGGGTCGCTTAGCTTACTCACACAGCTACCTCATTGCGCCTCTTTTTTTCTTTGCATCATGTGCTGTTTGGGGAGTGTTTTTTGGAAGGGCCATCCTGCGTGACACTGCAGTGCCACTCCTAGATGGGCCAGGTGTTTGTGTCGGCCACTAGGGTCGCTTAGCTTACTCACACAGCTACCTCATTGCGCTTCTTTTTTTCTTTGCGTCATGTGCTGTTTGGGGAGTGTTTTTTGGAAGGGCCATCCTGCGTGACACTGCAGTGCCACTCCTAGATGGGCCAGGTGTTTGTGTCGGCCACTAGGGTCGCTTAGCTTAGTCATCCAGCGACCTCGGTGCAAATTTTAGGACTAAAAATAATATTGTGAGGTGTGAGGTGTTCAGAATAGACTGAAAATGAGTGGAAATTATGGTTTTTGAGGTTAATAATACTTTGGGATCAAAATGACCCCCAAATTCTATGATTTAAGCTGTTTTTTAGTGTTTTTTGAAAAAAACACCCGAATCCAAAACACACCCGAATCCGACAAAAAAAATTCGGTGAGGTTTTGCCAAAACGCGGTCGAACCCAAAACACGGCCGCGGAACCGAACCCAAAACCAAAACACAAAACCCGAAAAATTTCAAGTTCACATCTCTAATTACATCACACAGTAGTACCACTTTACCTTATATACATTATTCCTCACAGTAGTGCCCCTTATTCACATTACACCACACCATATTGCTCTTTATTCACATTACACCACATAGTAGTGCCCTTTCTATACATTACGCCACACAGTAGAGCACCTTATACACATAATTTCACACATTAGTAATGCATTTATACACATAATACCACACAGTTATGCCCCTTGCACATATGACACACATTATTAATGTCCTTATAAACATAATGCGCCTTATACATTATGCCAACCCTTATTAATGCCCTTATACACATAATGTCCCTTACACATATGCCGCACATTATTAATGCCCTTATACACATAATGACACACACAATGGGGCAGATGTATTAACCTGGAGAAGGCATAAGGAAGTGATAAACCAGTGATATGTGCAAGGTGATAAAGGCACCAGCCAATCAGCTTCATTATGTAAATTAACAGTTAGGATCTGATTGGCTGGTGCCTTTATCACCTTGCACATATCACTGGTTTATCACTTCCTTACGCCTTCTCCAGGTTAATACATCTGCCCCAATGTCCCTTACACATATGCAGCACATTATTAATGCCCTTATACACGTTATGACATATATAGTGCCCATTACACATTTGCTGTACATTATTAATGCATTTTTACACGACACACATAATGCCCCTCACACATATGCCGAACACTACTGCACAACCAACCCACTCCCACACAGCACTCACACGGCTGCTAACACTGTGACCTCTGCTTCTGCTTAGATACAGATGTGTCCTCATAAATCTTGCCTCAGTGCTAATGTCGGGCGCCTTTTTTTGCTGAAAATGCATCTCATTTGCATTGCTATGTGGCTGGGATGCGCAAGCAGCTTCTGCTGATTAAAATGATATGCAGCATGCCTATATACTGTGTGAGACTGTGGCTGTATCTGCATATGAAATGCTACACACAGAATACAGGCATGCCGCATATCTTTTTAATCAGCAGAAGCTGCTGATGCCCCTAGGCATACCAAATGCCCTAGGCATTTGCCTAGTTTGCCTATACCTAGGGCCGGCTCTGAATACATATTACATGTTACACCCCAAAATTCATTCAACCAGTAGGTCACTCATATGATTAATCCCAATTAATGAGTTTTCTTAATTGCAGAAGCAATACATAACATTTTAAATGTCATATTGAGGAAAATAGTGATTAAGGCTCAGATATTGGCTAATCCAATGCCTACAAATTATATCTATCCAATAATATCTATTATATAACCAGATATAGTGTTCGTCTAGCGTAAGCACAATGAACACCATACATTTGAATTCCCACTGGTGGTGCACACATGTGAAGTCACAGTTATGAGGTGGTACACACCTGTACTCTCATGTGCACCACCATCCCCCATGACATCTTGTGGCCAGGAAACATACAGTACCAAAGCATATGTGTCCACACTCACCCTCCCAGCCAGCAAACACTCCAGGTCTAAGTATGTTTTTGCCCCTAGGCCAGGAAATCTGGCCATACAGTATTCTTCATGCTTTCATGCCCCGTGTCCATGGTGCAATGTGCAATAAACAATGAAATAGAAACAACTGGTCTCTTCATTCTCACATGCAGCCCAACCCCAAAGCTAGAGAACATTTAGCAGTAAGACAACAAGCTTTGAGACAACAAGATCTCCATGCTATATGTCTTTATGGTACACTAGCTCAAAAACAAGTTTGCTCTCATTCTCCTAGAGGCTGTGGTGACCGGGGTAATTGACAAGATTGGGGACCCTGGGGTGTTTGTATTGCCACCTCAGTGGTTTCAGTATATTGGTCAGGTGTTTTCACTTCTTATCCACAGACTTTTCATACAGCCAGACCTAAATGCTTCTTTACTTGTAATCATTATACATTTGAATGTGAGGTTGGGTAAATAACGTGGTAATGTCAGCCATATGCATAATGTACTTCAATGTAGTAGTAAATATTTTCAAACTCAACTTGAAAAAAAGTCTCATAGTATATTCATTTTAACCCTTCCATAAGACCACTCTTACAAGGTGAAATCTTGGGACCCTTGTCCCTACCAGCATATTCTCCTTTATTACTCTCATCTGCCCTGACAGAGATGACGCTTTCTATGACCATGCCTTCATTCAGGGCTGTTTTTTCGTATGAGCTCAGTGGGCAGTTGCCCAAAGGCCCCAGGATTATAAGGGCCTTAGGCTGAAAGCTGTGGATCCCTTTTTACCAGGTGTACCAGATTTATGAAATCAGCCCTTGGGAACCAGAGATATCTGACTTCAAGCAGTGGTCCCCATCTGAACCTGTTAATTGCTCTTTTTGTCCTCCTTTTGGTGGACACTGGTAACTTGTCTCTAATATGCCCAGAACCAGAGATATCAGCCTTCCAGCAGCTGGCCCCTGCTCAAGCTCCACATGACTGGGATGCAGTTTTATATTTATGCCGGTGGATTGCTCTAGCTCCTGAACTCTGATCCACAACTCCCCAGCTCCTCCGGAAAGATGAGACTCTCTAATTTTTTATCCCAAAGCTAAGAAATCGATTTGCAGGAACTGGGGATATCTGCAGTCAAGCAAGCTGCGCCGCCCCCACACTGGAAAATAATGAACATTAAGCTCACTCCACTATCCACCCCTCCCTTGCTTATTAAACACCCCCTACCACCCTGGAAGTCATGTACTGGGGCCCCTTCATTCAGCACAATGTCCACTTCTACAGTTTAGTGTTCTCCATTCAGCCCCATCTCCCGCTATCTGTGCAGATGATAGAACACACCCTACCGCCCATGGGACATCAAAGCTGACGCTGATAGCACTCCCTCCCCCACCACCCCTACCGCTGGAGGGTTGGTAGGGACCCCAGTGCATTGCTTTGCCCAGGGGCCTACACTGCTGTTCATATGGCCCTGCCTTCACTACTGTCTTTGGCTCTGCTACCATCTATCTGTGCTGTCCTCTTCCCAACTTTGGCACTCATCTCTGACCCACTTTCTCCAAAAGTGCTCTTGCTCTTTAGAGTGCCTCTGGAGGAAGTCACACTCTTATGCCATGTTTCCTCACTTCAGGTACATTCTTTCATTCTATACTGTAGCTGAACAACCCTATTTCAAAGCCTTTATTTCCTCCCGAGCTTCCAATACTTGCCGGTTCTTTGCCCTTGATTTTTCCACCCACTTCACCTGCAAAATAGAATCAAACCACTATGACAGCTTATCAATTCATACTCTACTAATGATTACTCAGGGCCGGCCCTAACCAATATGATGCCCTAGGCAAGATTTTGGCTGGTGCCCCCTAGCACCACCACTGGTTGCACCTCTTTCCCAGCACCATCACCCCTCACCCATAGCAGTCCTTACTTTGGTGTTTGTACCCCCTATATTTTAAATAGGGACAGTTCGCACATTTGGCGCACAGCCCAAAAAGGGTGTGTTTTTGCTGGCAAGGGGCATGGCCACACAATAGTAACCCCAATTCCAATTACGCCACACAGTACTGCAACTTTATTCACATTTGATCATGCGATAGTGTCCATAATTCATATTACATCCCACAGTAGTATTACTGTACCTTATAAACATTACTCATCACATTAGAGCCCCTTATACACATAACATCACATTGAATTGCTCCTTATTCACATTACACCACACCCTATTGCTCTTTATTCATATTAGATGACACAGTAGTGCCCTTTCTATACGCAACACCACATAGTAGAGCACCCTATTCACATAATGCCACACATTAGTAATGCATTTATACACATAATTCCACACAGTAATGGCCCTTACACATTATTAATGTCCTTATAAACATAATGTGCCTTACACATTATGACAACTTTTATTAATGCCCTTTTACACATAATGTTCCTTACATATATGCCGCACATTATTAATGCCCTTATACACTTAATGACACATAGTGCCCCCTACACATTTGCTGCACATTATTAGTGCCCCTATACACAATGACACACATACAGTAGTACCCTGTTACACATATGCCACACATTATTAATGCCCTTATACACATAATGACACACATAGTGCCCCTTACACATGTGTTGCACATTATCAATGCATTTTTACATGACACACATAATGCTCCTTACACATATTCCGAACACTACTGCACAACCAACCCACTCACATGCACACAGCACTCACACTTCCACTAACACTGTGACCTCTGCCTCTGCTTGGATACAGATGTGTCCTCATAAATCTTGGCTCAATGCTAACGTCGGGCACCTTTTTTATGAAAATGCATCTTATTTGCATTGCTATGTGGCTAGGATGCACAAGCAGATTCTGCTGATTAAAATGATATGCAGCATGCCTATATACTGTGTGAGACTGTGGCTGTATCTGCATATGAAATGCTATACAGAATATAGGCATGCCGCATATCATTTTAATCAGCAGAAGCTGCAGATGCCCCTAGGTATATCAAATGCCCTAGGCAATTGCCTAGTTTGCCTATAGCTATGGCCGGCTCTGTGATTACTGCCTGGTATTCAACATAGTAGACACACCAGGAGAGGTAAATCAAATGATTGAGGATCTAGGTAGACTAGAGCAGTGTTTCTCAAACTCGGTCCTCAAGACCCCAAACATGTTATATGTTCCATGTCACCTAGCAGGTGCACAGATGTACTCATTACTCACTGAAACATTTTAAAAGATCCACAATTGGTGCTAAATATTACACTTGTGATTCTGTGAGGATACCTGGAAAACATGAACTGTTTGGGATTCTGAGGCCATAGTTTGAGAACCTACAGTATGGACTAGATGCAGTGATAGGGAACCGTGGCACTCCAGCTTTTGTTGAACTACACATCCCAGCATGCCTTGCTACAGTTTTAGCATGACCAAATAGCAACACTGTAGCAGGGCATGCTGGGATGTGCAGTTCACCAACAACTTGAGTGCCAAGGTTCCCCATCACTGGAGGAATGATCAAGGATGTGGAAATTATAGTTTAAATGCAAAAAATGCAAAATCATGCACTTGGGTCTCAAAATTTCAGAGGCTAAATATCGTTGTAAGGGCACTATTATGGAAACTACTGAGGAGCAAAGGGATCTAGGAGTACCTATTTTATGTGACTTAAAGGCAGGTAAGTAATGTAACAAAGCAATAAGGAAGGCTAGTCCGATGCTTTGTTGCATAAGGAGAGGATTCATCAGCCGAAATAAAGAAGTAAATAATTAGAGATGAGCAGCGGGTATTTTTCGGGTTTTGTGTTTTGGTTTTGGATTCGGTTCCGTGGTCGTGTTTTGGATTCGGACGCATTTTGGCAAAACCTCCCTTAAGAATTTTTGTTGAATTCGGGTGCGTTTTGGATTCGGGTGTTTTTTCAAAAAACCCTCAAAAACAGCTTAAATCATAGAATGTGAGGGTAATTTTGATCCTATAGTATTATTAACCTCAATAACCATAATTTCCACTCATTTCCAGTCTATTCTGAACACCTCATACCTCACAATATTGTTTTTAGGCCAAAAGGTTGCACCGAGGTCACTGGATGACTAAGCTAAGCGACCCAAGTGGTCAGCACAAACACCTGACCCATCTAGGAGTGGCACTGCAGTGTCAGACAGGAGGGCAGATATCAAAAAAAGGCCTCTAACAGCACGTGATGCAAAGACGAAAAAAATGTGCACCGAGGTTGCTGTAGGCCTAAGCTAAGCGACACAACCACCTGGCCCATCTAGTAGTCTCACACAGTGGCTGGATGTCAAGAGTGTGCCGCAATTGTTCGGCCCACTAACAGCATCTCCAGCACGCTCCAGTCACTTTAATAAAAATATGCAATTGGTGGACTTATACGGCAGTACCCCAGGACTAATACAGCAGTACCCCTGGACTCATACGGCAGTGTCAGACAGGATGGCACTTTTCGAAAACTAGGCCCCAAACAGCACCTCATGCAAAGATGTCGAAGAGGTGCAATGAGGTAGCCGTATGACTAAGCCAAGCGACACAAACAATTCCAACTGGAATTATATGTCCAAATCACTGGAATTATTTGGCAAGATCACTGTAATTAATAATTACAGTATAAATCACTGATATTAATTGGTAAAATCACTGTAATGCTACGTCCAAATCACTGGAATTATTTGGCAAGATCACTGTAATTAATAATTATAAATCACTGATATTAATTGGTAAAATCACTGTAATGCTACGTCCAAATCACTGGAATTAATTGGCAAAATCTCGCTATCGCCTGCCTAGTGAAGTGGAATCTAGATGGGATTTGGTACCGGGGACACAATAACTTCATCAATTGTCTAAATCCCACTGCACTAATGGCGGATAACGGGCGCACGTCTAACAGCGCACTGATTATACTGATCACTGATTATACTGAGCACTGATTATACTGATCACTGATTTTACTGATCACTGATTTTACAGAGCACTGATTATACTGAGCACTGATTATACCGAGCACTGATGATACTGAGCACTGATGATACTATGGAGAACTGACACTGAGCAGCACAAAACACTGTACTAGTATTAGTGAGCAGCACAAAAGCCCTCTGGAATTGTCACCCCCCCCAGATACCACTGTGACTGGAATGATGATGACCTATGCACAGTGACAGGACACTACCACAGCACCCTACAGCAGCAAGATGCAGCACAAGACACTGGACTATTATTAATGTACTGTAGTATACTGGTCACCACAATGCAGCAGCAAGACAATGAGCACTGATCCTGAGCACCTATGAGGATACTTGAACTGACACTGGGCAGCGAGAACAGCACTGGACTATTGTACTGTAGTATACTGGTCACCACAATGCAGCACAAGACAATGAGTAGTGATACTGAGCACTGATGAGGATACTAGAACTGACATTGGGCAGCGAGAACAACACTGGACTATTGTACTGTTGTATACTGGTCACCACAATGCAGCAACAAGACAATGAGTAGTGATACTGAGCACTGATGAGGATACTAGAACTGACACTGGGCAGCGAGAACAGCACTGGACTATTGTACTGTAGTATACTGGTCACCACAATGCAGCACAAGACAATGAGTAGTGATACTGAGCACTGATGAGGATACTAGGACTGACACTGGGCAGCGAGAACAGCACTGGACTATTGTACTGTAGTATACTGGTCACCACAATGCAGCACAAGACAATGAGTAGTGATACTGAGCACTGATGAGGATACTAGAACTGACACTGGGCAACGAGAACAGCACTGGACTATTGTACTGTAGTATACTGGTCACCACAATGCAGCACAAGACAATGGGCACTGATCCTGAGCACTGATGAGGATACTAGAACTGACATTGGGCAGCGAGAACAGCACTGGACTATTGTACTGTATTATACTGGTCACCACAATGCAGCAGCAAGACAATGAGTAGTGATACTGAGCACTGATGAGAATACTAGAACTGACACTGGGCAGTGAGAACAGCACTGGACTATTGTACTGTAGTATACTGGTCACCACAATGCAGCAGCAAGACAATGAGCACTGATCCTGAGCACTGATGAGGATACTAGAACTGACACTGGGCAGCGAGAACAACACTGGACTATTGTACTGTAGTATACTAGTCACCACAATGCAGCACTGATACTGAGCACAGATATCGGGCTTTTCATTCAGAGAACGGAGCCATGTCATCTCCGCTCAATCTACAATGCACGAGTGAAAATGGCGGCAACGTGCGGCTCTTTATATGGAATCAGAATCTCGCGAGAATCCGACAGCGGGATGATAACGTTTTCCCCCGTTCTGGATTTGCGAGTAAGGCGGAAAGAACCGAGGCTGCCTCGGACCCGTGTAAACCACGTAAAGTTCGGGGGGGGAGGGGGGGTTCGGTTCTCGGAGAACCAAACCCGTTCATCTCTAGTAATAATGCCACTGTATAGGTTATTGATACAGCCTCATCTAGAATACTGTGTATAGTTCTGGAGGCCATATCTTCAGAAGGATATAAATACATTAGATACTGTACAAAGAAGGGCAACTAAAACTTATTTGGAAAGACTAAAAGATCCTAATATGTATAGTTTGGAGCAGAGAAGGGAAAGATGGGGGGGGGGGGGGGGGGACATGATAGAAGCTTTCAAATATATTAAGGGTGGTAACTAGGTACAGGAGGGAAATAGAGAAGTATTAGAACACGAGGACAAGCACTGAAACTGGAGGGAGGTAGGTTCAGGGGAAATATGAGGAAAAATGACTTAGCAGAAAGGGTAGTGGACAAGTGGAATAGCCGCTCATCAGAGATGGTAGAGGCTAATACAGTAAAGCAATTTAAACATGCTTGAGAATAGACATAAGGATATTTCAGAACTAGGGAACAAATAGAATTTGAGGTTATTTAAGGTTAAAAAAGGGACAGACGAGATGGGCCAAGTGGTTCTAATCTTCCATCAAATTATATGTTGCTATAAATACAGCACATATCTTATCTTAAGAAAAAGGCATCATTCTACTCATCTCAGAGCGTAAATAATTAGGGCACTGACCAATCATCATAAAGTGTGCAATGTACTACAGTGGGATGCAGTTAGAATACCGGCTGTCAGGATCCCGGGGTTCAGGAGACCGACGCCGGAATCCCGACAGCTAGTGGAATACCAACGACTGGAATCCTGACCGACTCCGGGTATTCCCATTCGGTTGTTGGATCCATGCCACCGACCGAGTGTGAATATAACCTGTGATGAGTGAAGCAAGCCACCGGGTCTGAAGCGTGGGTAGCGCAGCGAGTCCACGAGGGGACTTGCTGCCTCACTACCGGGATTCGGACAGACGGGGCGCAGCTATCTGTATACTTACAGCTGACATCCTGTCTGCCGGTAATAAATATAGCTGTCCATGCCCAGTACATTACATGAGTTATACACAGTTACACAGTCATATTCACCCAGGCGGCATGTTGCTGGTTGAGCCCCTTGTTCTCCATGACCTTGGCTGATGCTGTATGCTTTGGGTCTATATCGGGAAATATTACATCATAGTAATGAGAATTGGGGATGATAGATCTGATAAACTTGCACGTTATGGTTTGGGACAGGCGGACACTTAGTGTGAAACACATAGGAGGTCATATAATATAATACTCCGGATTGTCTCAACCAGTGCCAGATTAAGGACCGCATAGGCCTGGAGCTGAAATGTATGAAGGGCCTATAATATACTGTCGCAGAGGGTGTGACCAGCAACAGCAGGGTTGTGACTATGGGTAGAGCCCCTTTTATTCACGTTATGCCAGGTAGAGACCCTTTCTTTTATTGACGTTATGCCAGATGGAGCCCCTTTTATACATGTGTCGCCAGGTAGAGCCTGTTATACAAACTGCACCAGGTAGCGCCTTATACACATAGCAACAGGTAGCCCATTATACAAATTGCACTAGCTAGCCATCACTCACCATTCGGCGCCTGTGGTCCCCCGGCTCTATGTACTTGTCATACTCCCGCGATGGGGTGCAGGCAGCGTGAAGTGGCCAGGATGGGGGGCGGCTGGACGGAGCAGGAAGTGGTGGGGAGCACTGTGGTGCAGGCAGCAGACGAGTGCTGATGGCACTGGCGGGGGCCTCAGGCCGCAGTGACCCGGGTGCCTGCCCTGCTAGCCCGCACCTAAAACCGCCACTGCCAGGATCCCCTGAGCTGGACGAGCAGCGACTCTCCCAACACTCCAACGCTGCTCCACCCAGTGCACATAGTGCATCCGAATGCACATGGACTGAGCGTGCATAGACGTGCAGATCACCCGCCTGAGCATAGCCTCCAATGTGAGCAACCCAGAGTCTGTGCACGCAACCACCCCCACCAACATGCCCATGTCACCACACACACACACACACACACACACACACACACACACACACACACACAGTCTGTTCCCCCACCCACTCCCTACACACACAATCTGTTTACCCAGTCCCTACACACACACACACACAAACACACACACACACACACACACACACACACACCCTGTTCCCAAGTCCCTACATATATACACACACATGTCACACACACACAGAGCCTGTTCCCCAGTCCCTACATAAACACACACACACACACACACACACACGCACACACACACACACACACACACACACACACACACACACAGCCTGTTCCCCAGTCCCTACATATATACACACACATGTCACACACACACAAAGCCTGTTCCCCAGTCCCTACATAAACACACACACACACACACACACATACTTGTTTTTCTATCCTCATCGGGACATATGTCTGGAACCTTCCTCATGGGGACCTATTCAGGAATACCTGCCTCATGAGGACACCCACATAACTGATTTATTTTCGGGGTTAATTAGAGATAGAGGAAACGTGTATTCAGCAGCAGATACATTTTATTCAGGAAAGGTTCTTTCTCATTTCAGCAGTAATTCGGTTCTTAATGTAAAACTTAACCGAGAGCCAGTTCCGAGCCTTCAGCGCTTGTCGTTCTGCCCTTAGGCACGCATCACAGTCATTCTTGCCCGGCACCTTGAATGAGCGAATGAACCGAATCATGTGACGTTCAACAGCTTTCACTTCTGCTGGGGTCCATGGATTGCGCTTGGTACCCCTTCTGTCACCTGTGCAGGAGAAGAAAGGTCAGTCACCACGCAACGCCACCACCAGTCATGGGCGCATCTCAAATGGAATGGACAGTCACACCCACCTTTAGCTGCACCTCCATCCACCGCCGACACCAGGCTGCCGGCTTCTTTTCCCATGTGCCCCATGGGAACCTCAGTATCTTGACTCTCTGGCTCATCCCCAGAGTCATCGCTCACCACCTGGATCGGCTCTGTGGATAGAGAAGGACAGGGAAACCGATCACACCAGCCCACTTAGACAGTCAGTCCCTGGAGCCACACTGTCAAGTGATACCTACCGTTTGGATCAATGGAGATCTCTTCCAGATTGTGGCCCCGGAATTCAGCCATTTTCCCTTGCTCGAGAGCCAGAAACAGCTTGCTCAACTTGGCCAGTTGAAGGGTACCCTCCGGGAGGCGGTAATAATGCCGATGCACCCGAATATCATGTCCAAGGAAATCAGCAAGCTGATCCATCTCTGTATCGCTCAGGTTGAGGACTCTGGAAAGTGTAGCCACATGCTTCCGTAGGCGGGTGGAAGATAATGCTTCGGGGTGCTTGGCCCCACACTCCCGGGCGTAGAGACGTATGCAGTCGGATCCCCTATAATGGGACATGGCTGTTGGCCTAGCAAACATGTAGATATTGTGTGGGGTCACACCACATTCTGTCCGCTTCTCTATGAGGAGCTCCATCGCTTTCTGCATGCTTGGGGATAGCAGGACAGGGACTTTCCTGCCTCTTTTCCCAGGAATCTCAATACGGGAGAAGTGACGACAGAGTGCCTTCTCCAGCTCTGACAGGGCCTGGGCCACATCACCCTGCAAATCGGCTGTGTGCCGTAAATCGAAGGAGGAGAGCAGCATCTTGGAAACCTCACCTTCTCTCCTGCGGTTGAAGAGAATCAGCTGCGTGAGGGTAACTTTGGCCAACATGGACCACTGCTGTTTGGAAGGGTGGGCGGACAACTCATCGATGTACTCTCGCTGACGGTCAAGGAGGTACAGGTTCAAGCGCTTAACATCATCAGTGAAGGGCAGAAGCAGCGGTGCATTCCATTTTATCTCTCGAAGTGTCTTCAGGGCAGCAGTGGAGATTAGCTCGCTCCACCTCGCCTCATAAATTTTCCGAAAGTTTCGGGCACGCTCCTCTGTCAGGGCACTGCCCTCCATCAGTGCCTGACACTCCACCATAGCAGAAATCTTCTGCAAGCTGTGTCCCACCTTCAGAGCCAATGAGGGTATTTTATATGTATTGGTGCGGTCATCGTAACCGGCCAGGCTCCTCACAGCATGCACCACTTGCAGGAAATTCGGTGGGCAAATGAAATCTTCCATACACCGCAACGGTGTGACCTTCATCGCCTTCAGCAGAAGCCGCCCCACCTCTCTGAGCTTCTGACGGATGTAATCATGCTTGCTGACATCAGACCCCAGACGGTTATAGAGGTGCTGACCGAACTGCATAATCCAGCGGTCCCCTTTGATTACCGGTACCACATCATCATAATTCATTTCGCTCAGCAACTTCCAGAGGCCGGTGCCAACATCTTTCGGGAGAGGTGTGGCGTAAGTGAAGAGACCCTGCACCCTGGTTCTTCCAGGTTTGGGGCTGACACTTTTGCGGAACGGGCACCTCTTCACATGGCGCCACAGGTGCTTCCTGGAGAATAGCCCTTTACATTTTACACAGTGCATGAAATCTTGGGGAGCCGTTGCTTCTTCCGGCTGCTTGCACGGTAGGAGGACTCCGCTGCCCTCACGGAGAACCCCGACATTATGGGCAAAGTTTCCCCGGGTGCGAATCAGGTCTAGCTGCACTGTCCTTTCCCTGGAGCGCTTCGGAAAGCTGAGTGCCCTTGCAACCTCATGCTCATTGTGGTGGACAGCTTGAACATGTCTCGCAATTTTTGAGAATGGCCTCTCGCACCACAGGCAGAAATTTTTCTTGTTACATGCAATCGAACCATCTGCTTTTCGGGTAAGTACCTGGACCGACACTGCGCGGGCCGGATGGAGACTTGGTTCGGCCTCCGCGGAGCAAGCCCCGGACACTTCCAGAACCTGCCTGCCGTGAAAAGACGTCTCCTCCCCTCCACTATCATCCGAGCTGCTCAACTCTGACGAGTCGGGGAGATAGTCTTCGTCACTGCCGTCGGTTCCGTACATTGCCTCACTGCGACC